>NW_027095807.1:5165-7050 GCF_036850995.1 Saccopteryx leptura | reverse complement strand
CGGCCACTAAGAAGAGGCAACCTGTGGCATCTTGATTTAAAACATTCTCTCTTGTGGAGGGCGACTGGAGCCACTTGAAGCCTCCTGAATGCCACTCAGGCCAGAGGCGAGGTGAACCCTTTTAGGCAGTGAGGGGAAGGGAATGGTGCAGCCATGGAGAAGGAGCAGGACAGATAGGGCAGGCTGAGTGCTATGGCTTAAGATGGAGACTCTGGAGGAGATGGGGTCTGGAAGATGAGGGGAGGTGTCTTGACAGCCAACCTAATATGGCAGGGTTAAGGAGATCACATGGTGTGGATCCTTGGCAGTTGGGGCTTGTTGGGGTTAGCGTTAGAATAAATTTTAGTGTGAGGTCTAGAGTGAGGGTTAGTGTGAGTGTTAGGGTGAAGGTTAGGGTTAAAGTTAGGATTATGAAGAATTCATGCTTCTCATCTCTCCCAACCTGTTTGTCCTTTTCTGTTTCTCAAAAAAAAAGGGGGGGGGAATGTTCACCTTGAAGTCATGTCAAATCATTATATTTTGATTTTTTATATCACTTTTATATTATCTCCTCAAATTTTCTTTCTGCTTCTTGGTGTTTGCTGCAGTCTGAGGTACTATAGCATTTTTTTTCAGTGCCTGCATATTTGGTGAGGTGAAAGGGACCTCTAGTCTCAGTTTCACAAAAATCCTTTTTTTCCCTGCTAAAAGAACTGGTCAACAATCCCCCATTTCATAAAACCAGTCCACAAAGACTCCTCTCTGGTTCCTTGGCAGTTGCCACAGAAAAAGGCCCACATCTCACAACTCCACTCCTGGCTGTGCCTAGTCTCAGACTACTCCAAGTATGGTTCCTTAATCTCTAGCAAAGTTAGTGTTGTAGTATTTCAGATGTACAGAATGAGAATCTGCATTTTAGCAAAATCCCAGGTTATATATATGCACTAAATGTTGACAAGTCCTTATTTTTTAATTATTTATATCTGAGAATATGAATAGAAGTACTACCAGTTACTAAATTTAAACCCTCATATTGGAAAGACAAAATCCTCTAAATGTTTTTTGTTAGCTGTTTTAACTCATCTGTGATGTTTTAAGTTATTAATGACAATCAGGACACATAATTTAGATCTTCCATGCTCCCCAACTTCCCCAGCTACCAGTGTAAATTTTAAGTGATGTAGAAATTCTGATTCCAAAGGGTGGCAGTTTTCAGGGTGCTGTCACATGGGAATAACAGGAATTAAGTTGCACACCATACTATATATTGTATACACTAAGCTAGACCACAGTATATCAAAGATAACCAAAAAGTTTGTGAAAGAAGTGAGGCTGGGAAGACCCAAGACAACACAGTGGGTCTTGATGAGCACACACACCAGAAACCTTAATTCAGGATTGGTGCTCCAGCAGACAATTGAGTAAGGTCCCAACTGATGAGCTGAACACTTCAGCACTCTTTGCAGGCTGTATGACTAAGTGAACTGCTTTATACTTATGCTTTTATTTCCTCATTTGAAAAGCAGCATTATATATGAGAGTTAAATGAGATGCTACAGGTTAAGCACTTAGCATAGTGCCTGGCACAGAATAAAGGCTTGACATAAATCAAAAACCATGTCCAAAACAAGTGGTCTCTGTAGGCCTCAGTTTCCTCATTCATTCTATAAATATGACTAAGCACCTACTATCTGCTAAGCTCCATGCTAGGCACTGGGGATGCAGTGATAATTGAAACTCAGTCACTTTTGCTTAAAAGCAACAAGTCTGGTGGAGAAGCCAAATAATGATGAGGTGCTAAAACAGAGAAAAACTTTTAAAGCAGCACAGTGAAAAGAGGAACTTAGGAGAACCCGGATGCTAAAAGGCTAATACCACCTCTTCATAATTTATTTATTATTATTTT
>NW_027095807.1:0-5066 GCF_036850995.1 Saccopteryx leptura | reverse complement strand
AACTGGTAGAATTTCTATGTATCCTTATTCTCAGATATAAATAATTAAAAATAGGGACTTGTCATCATTTAGTGCATATAAATAACCTGGGATTTTGATAAAATGCAGATTCTCATTCTGTAAGTCTGTGATACTACATCAATTCCTTTGCTAGAGATTAAGGATCCATACTTGGAGTAGCCTGGGACTAGATGCAGCCAGGAGTGGAGGTGTTAGATGTTGGCGTTTTTTCTGTAGCAACTGTCAAAGAACCAGAGAGGAGTCTCTCGGGAGTGGGATTATGGGGTGGGGTTTTGTAGACCACTTCTTTTAGTAGGAAAAAGAAGAATTTTGGTGAAACTGAGATTAGAGATCTCTGTTCAGCCCATCAGTTGGGACCTTACTCAATTGTCTGCTGGAGCACCAATCCTGAATTGAGGTTTCTGGTGTGTGTGCTCATCAAGACCCACAGTGTTGTCTTGGGTCTTCCCAGACTCCCTTCTTTCACAAACTTTTTGGTTATCTCTGATATACTGTGGTCTAGCTTAGTGTATAAAATATATAGTATGGTGTGCAACTTATTTCCTGTTATTCACATGTGACAGCACCCTGAAAACTGCCACCCTTTGGAATCAGAATTTCTACATCACTTAAAAATTTCACTGGTAGCTGGGGAAGTTGGGAAGTATGGGAGATCTACAATAAATTATGTGTCCTGATTGTCACAAATAACTTAAAACATCACGGATGAGTTAAAACAGCTAACAAAAAACATTTAGAGGATTTTGTCTTTCCAATATGAGGATTTAAATTTAGTAACTGGTAGCACTTCTATCCATATTCTCAGATATAAATAATTAAAAAATAAGGACTTGTCAACATGTAGTGCATATATATAACCTGGGATTTTGCTAAAATGCCGATTCTCATTCTGTACATCTGAAATACTACAACACTAACTTTGCTAGAGATTAAGGAACCATACTTGGAGTAGTCTGAGACTAGGCGCAGCCAGGAGTGGAGGTGTGAGATGTGGGCCTTTTTCTGTGGCAACTGCCAAGGAACCAGAGAGGAGTCTTTGGGGACTGGTTTTATGGGTTGGGGGTTTGTTGACCAGTTATTTTAGCAGAAAAAAAAAGGATTTTTGTGAAACTGAGACTAGAGGTCCCTTTTCGCCTCACCAAAAATGCAGGCACTGAAAAAAATGCTATAGTACCTCAGACTGCAGCAAATGCCAAGAAGCATAAAGATAATTTGAGGAGATAATAAAAAAGTGATATAAAAAATCAAAATAAAATGGTTTGACATGACTTCAAGGTGAACATTCCCCCCCTTTTTTTTGAGAAAGAGAAAGGGACAAACAGGTTGGGAGAGTTGAGAAGCATCAACTCTTCATAACCCTAACTCTAACCCTAACCCTAACCCTACCCTAACCATAACCCTAACCCTCACCCTCACCCTTACCCTAACACTCACTCTAACCCTCACCCTAGCCCTCACACTAAAATTTATTCTAACGCTAACCCCCGCAAAGCCCCAACTGCCAAGGCTCTGCACCGTGTGATCTCCTTAACCCTGCCATATCAGGTTGGCTGCCACGACCCCTCCTCTCATCTTTCAGCCCCATCTCCTCCAGAGTCTCCATCTTCAGCCATGGAACTCAGCCTACCCTACCTGTCCTGCTCCTTCTCCATGGTAGCGCCATTCCCTTCCTCTCACTGCCTAAGAGGGTTCACCTGGCCACTGGCCTGAGTGGCATTCAGGAGGCTTCAAGTGGCTCCAGTCGCCCTCCATAGTAGAGAATGTTTTAAATCAAGATGCCACTGGTTGCCTTCTCTTAGCAGCCAGTCAGGAACAGTGGAAGTCCACACTCCCTCTTCATCCCTTTCTTTCTCTCTCGGAATTTGCAGGGACGCCCTGTGTCTCCTGCACATGCCATTGGCTCCTCTGGGGAAAGGGCAGTGCCTGGTGGGAGATCTTCACCCTCAAGGTAGCTCTTGCCCTCAGAAAAGTCCCCAGACCAGCACGCAGCAGGCTGCAGAGCAGTGTGGGCGGGACCAGCTGTCCTGCTCCATCAGCTGAGAATTCTGCACGGAGCTACCTCATGGACTTATTTCCTTCTGAGAAGACAGGGCAATACCTAACTCCTTTTAATCCCCGAGTTTAGAGGAGGAAATTGGCTGTGGTCTTTAGTTCACAATTATTATCCCCACTTTCATTATTGTTGTTTTTGACAGAGAGGCAGAGAGAGGCAGACACACCAAGATGTTCTTGTATGTGCCATAACCAAGGAATCTAATGGACAACCTCATGGTCCAGGAATATGCTCTAACCAATGAAGCTATCTGGCCAGGGTTTAATTTTTATTGACTTATAGAGAAACAAAGAGAAAAAAGGAGAGAGAAGGGAGTAGAAAGGAAACATTCATTTGTTGTTCTACTCAGCCATGGACTCATTGGCTATGACCTGACTGGAGACCAAATCCACAACCTTGGTGTTTCCGGTGGATGTTCCTTACCACCTGAGCTAACTGGAAAAATCTCTCTTTTGTTTCTTTCTTTTTTTTTCCTTTTATTTATTGAGAGGAAGAGAGGCAGTGGCTCTCGTGTGCGGGATTATTATGGCTAGTCCACTAGGGGGTGATGGTCTGACCATCTGGGGCATTGCTTCGTTGCTTACCAACCAAGCTTTTTTTAGCACCTGAGGCAAACACCATGGAGCCACCCTCAGCACCCGAGGCCAACTCGCTCCAATTGAGCCATGGCTTCAGATGAAGCATGAAGTTACCACTGCAATGCAATTACATCAACAGCAAACCTTCAAAGAGTCACTATGCAGTTATGGTCATTGGCAGCAAATTGAAGATACCGTCTTGACACACACACTGGAGAAACCAGATGAGAACAGATTTCCCCTGGGCCACCTCATTTAAATATTCTGTGACTCTGCCCTAGGAGCCGTACAATGACCCAGACACTTCATAACCCTCCTCACTGCGACACACTGCTCCTTTTCTTCTGGGAACATTCACGGACTTTGCGGATGCCTTTCCTTTTCTCCCTCTCTACCTTCCCTTCCGCACCCTCTCCCTTCCCACAGGATCCGCACCTAGGGCAACAGAGGCCACCATGCTCCGGGCTCTCTCTTGCATCAGTATCCCAGCTCCCTTCCCTGAGATGCCCCCACTCAACCACTGTTGCCCCCACAGACTCCCCCGGTACCTCCCCCCACCAAAACACTTCCTCGCTTCTCTCTCCCCACAGGAACATCCTGGACACCACCCAGACTCACCTCGATTTTTCTGCGATGGGTCTACAATGCTGGCAGAAACCGCGGGCCCCACATATACCAGTGAAAATGCATGTCATGTAGGACTACATCTGAAGACTCCACAAAAGGGCGCAATTCTTCCCAAATTAAAATGAATGACCTACCTTAAGACTCCATAGCTCGATAATGGAAGATTTTCGAGCCCCAATTTACACGTAAGCTTTTTTCAGAGTCTAGTATACACTCACCCTCATTCCCACAGAGCTATTTCATGCAACTCAAACTAAGAACTATTTCTAAGAACACCAACTGGCACCTCCTGCAACATGACAAATTTATGTCTTCATGTGCACACTGTGCACCCTCACAGAGAGGGTGCCAGCAGACACTTCACGTGGACACAAATCCATGCCATGTCCTTTTGTTTGTTTGTTTGTTTTTCATTTTAGAGAGGAAAGAAGGAGAGAGAGAAAGAAAAAGAAAGAGAGAGAAATAGGAAAGAGGAGGAGGAAGCATCAACTCCCATATGTGCCTTGACCAGAAAAGTGCAGGGCTCTGAACCAGCGACCTCAATGTTTCCAGGTCGATGCTTTATCCACTGCACCACGACAGGTCTGGTATTTTCTGTGTTTGTTTTTAATAATATTTCTTTCCCAATCAAGGATTCCCTCTTTCTAAACTCAAATTTCACTGAGGTGACAAATGCTGTTTCTTCCATCACAACGAGCATGAGACATGAACAAAATTTCCTTTCACAGAAACGGCTTGAGCAGACTCTATTCTGAACACTTCTTTCTAACATGCAAAGCAGATCCACATTGCCCCGCACTGCCCTAGCTTCTTGCTGTTTCCACCCTTTGATGTTTTTGCACCTCCCCACGCCCCGCTGCACATCATAGAAAGTCTGCCTTAAGAAACCTTAAGATCCCTCTGCATTCCTTATTCCCTCTCCTTCAACTTGTGTCCTTGAGCCTCGCTGCCCCATCCTGCCCTGCTTCCTCCTCATGCCATACCCGCTCCTCCCCATGCCTCACTATTCCTCCCTGCACCATAATCACCCCTCGCCATTTACCCCACCCTGTGTTGTCCTCGCGCTGTCTTGCCCCACTCCTTCCACTCTGCCCTGTTCACCACACACTGCGTCATTTGCTTTGCCCCACACAATGCCTCTTAGTGCCAACGCCCTGTACCTGCCCCACCCCATTCTTTCCCTGTAGCCAACAAGGCAGCTGCGGTAGCCACTGCCTGGGATCTGCAGGTGCTCCTCGGCCTTCCCAGTGCCGGCAGCAGGGTCTAAAGGGTGAAAAGGACACAGCGCCTCAGTGGTCATGTGATTGTGAAGATGGCCAGTTTTCCCTGTAGATCTAGGCGCTGCTCTTGAACTTAGGGAGTGTTTGTCACTTCCTGTCTTGTCTCAGCCTCCTAGTGCATTTCTGCGTGTGTGTGTGTGTGTGTGTGTGTGTGTGTGTGTTTGCACATGTGCACTGCTCCTCTTTTGGGTGCTGCTGGTCTTTCTGCCCGCCTCCAGGCTGTCTTGGCCCAGAGGCACTCCTGAGGCTGTGCCCATAGAATCTGGGTTTCTGCCATCATTTCCAGAATTCTGGAGAAAACTCAGCCTCCACTCTTCACTTTCCCAGCTGAGTTGGTGCAATTTCCAGGTGCGCTGGATGCAAAGAACGATAGACTTATCTCCAGTTCTGCACAAACAGGGAGACCTGTTTGTTCCTGAGCTCCTCAGTCCATCTGGAGGAGGCTTGCATTTTGTCATGGGTGAAAACGCTGCTGTCAGCCAACACTTTGCAGGACCTTGTGCTCAG
>NW_027095806.1:24252-35838 GCF_036850995.1 Saccopteryx leptura | reverse complement strand
AAAGTTTACTATGACATGACTTGGTATGATTTCTTGTGTTTGGGGTTGAGTATCTTGGATCTGTGGGTTTATTCATTTCTTCAGATTTGGACATTTTCAACCGCTATTCCTTCAAATACATTTTCTGTCTCTGCCCTGTAGGAGAAAACTTGAATTGTCCATAAATTAGGCTGCCTGAAGTCGTTCCGTGCCTCATTATAGATGCTTTCTTCTTCATTTATTTTTTTACCTCTTTTCTGTTACATTTTGTGTAGTTTCTATTGCTGTCTTCCAGTTAACTATTTTTTTTTCTTTTGCAATGTCAAATCTGTCATTAATCCCATCCAGTGGTTTTTCATCACTGATATTACAGATTTTAGTTCTAGAAGTTCAATTTGGGTCTTTTTAAAATCTACCTTTATCCTGGTTTCTATTATTTACTTAATCTCTCCACTAGTTTTAAGCCAATAGGATAATTTAGATAATGTCTGTTTTAATGTCCTTGTCTGCTACTACTTTTTTTTTAAAAGATTAAATTTAACAGGGTAACATTGATCAACAAGAGTACATAGATTTTGGGTAAACATCATAAGCTACTTCGAACATCTAGGTGAGCTCTGGGTTAGTTTTCATTTTCTCCTTATTATAGGCCACATTTTCCTGCTTCTTTGCATGCCTGGTGATTTTTTTTACTTCATACCACTTGTAAATTTATCTTATTGGGTGCTGGATATTTTTGTATTCCTATAAATATTCTTGAGTTTTTCCTAGGACACAGTTAAAGTTACTTGGAAATAATTTGATCCTTTTGGGTTCTGCTTTTAAATTTGTTAGACAGGACCAGAAGAACATTCAGCTTGCTGCTAATTCCGCCCCCACCCTCAGTCCTCTACCTAAGACCCTGTGAATTATGAGGTTTTAAGGCTCATTGGTATGAACAGTTATTATTCTTGGCCCTTGTGAGTTGTGGCTTGTTCTTTCAAGTCTTGATTCTTCCTCACCAGGGATCACTTGTTTACACACATGGACTGTTTAGGACCCACCCTGTAAATTCTAGCTACCGTGGCCTCCCTATACTCTCATGGCTTTCTTCTCAACTCAGGGAGCCGTTCAGACTCTTCCTGGGTTTTCTTTCCCTCTGCCACTCCTGGAAACTCTCTGAAGGAAGTAAGCTGGAGTGATTATAGGGCTTATATCACGCCTGTCCTGTCTGTCAAGGATCACTATTGTTTGTTGCCTGAGATTCAATGGCTCGAGAACTATTGTTTCCTGTATCGTGCCTGGTCTTTTAGTTGTTTCAAAGAAGAGAGTAACTCTGGCCTCAGTTCCTCCGTCACGACCAGAGCAGAAATCCGTGCACTGGATTTTGAATATTTAACATTTCTTCTTCTTTGGTTTGCCTGATGGAACCCCGAATTCAGCCAACACCCCTAAATAGAGCTGGTTAGTACTAGCTGATATCCAAACCCATTCTATGACACACTGACAAATATCTCAATTTTCAAGCACTACCTCCCGGCATGATAGAGAAAGAGGAGAGAGAAGGTGGAAATAGCTAAAATATTTCCACTCGCAGTCAAAATGTAGGGTAGAATCTCTACTGCACCAATCCACAGACTAGCACTTACGTTACAGACTTCATCCTCCAACTGGCTGACTGCCTACACAAAGCAAACCTCAGTTCCACATTCACTGACCTTACCCTTAGGCAACATAAAGACGTGTGACAGGAGGGTGAGGAAGTAAGAGACTGGCTGCTCCACTAATGGAGAAAACTCAGAGCACATACGTGAGAAAGGTCAGGTCTTCAAATAGCACTGAAGTGGGAGTGCAGTGGAAGACCACAAACTCTGATCCCTGGACACTTGATGCTAATGGATGCTGTACTCAGTCTCCTCGTGGAAATGTACAAGTGCATATTAACATACTGAGCAACCATGAAAAATGTGCCTCTCAGATGCCTACTCTGGAGGGCAGAACTGACCAACACCTGCAGCCTCCAGACTCTAAATTCCATCACTGTGTTAAAACAGCCTAGATCCCCACAGGTGCCTCCCCGCCAATGACTGATTATGGCAAGTCCACTGAGGCAGGCCTATTCATGCAAGATGTGGGGCTTTTCTGATGGGTGAGGTGGGCTCAATGACTCCTGTTGGCATTACTGAAACTTTCTGAGAACAACACTATAATCTAAGACTTTGCTCTCTCCTTCCCTCCCCCTTCGCCTTGTCAAGGGTCAGACCTGCTACTCAGTCTGATGGCTCTCCCAGCCTCCTCTGCCTCTTTCCCTGTCGTCCTCACAGCTGTTCCTCCAACTTCTCTTGCACCTCAATTCCATGTTGGTACCTGCTTTGTGGAGGACCAGACTAACCCACATTCTGAAGGCTCTGAGAAGTCCTACAGTTAGGATATTTGTTCAGTTTTTAACTCTGCATTTCCCACCCATTTTACTAAATAAACTCCTTCTTTGTGCAGAATAACCATTAGAAGTTGGAAGAGCTTTGTTTGAGAAATACCATTGAATTGGGAGGACTGAAAACAACAATCAGAAAATTGGGGTTCTGGTTCTTGGTCTTCTGCTCATAAAAATTATCTAATATTTGTATAACATTTCTATCAGAGGCAGAATTCTGATACAACCCTTGAAATTCCAGGACCCTGGTGGACACACACCTTCTCCTGATTTTTTAATCAAGCTCTGATCTAGATCAGGGGTCCCCAAACTATGGCCCGCGGGCCACATGCGGCCCCCTGAAGCCATTTATCCCGCCCTCGAAGTATTTCTGGAAGGGGCACCTCTTTCATTGGTGGTCAGTGAGAGGAGCATAGTTCCCATTGAAATACTGGTCAGTTTGTTGATTTAAATTTACTTGGTCTTTATTTTAAATATTGTATTTGTTCCCATTTTGTTTTGTTACTTTAAAATAAGATATGTGCAGTGTGCATAGGAATTTATTCATAGTTTTTTTTTTATAGTCCGGCCCTCCAACGGTCTGAGGGACAGTGAACTGGCCCCCTGTGTAAAAAGTTTGGGGACCCCTGGTTTATGTGGTTCCTCAAAAAATTAAGAATGCAACTATCCCATGACCCAGCAATGCCTCTACTGGATATATACCCCCAAAACTCGAAACATTGATACGGAAAGATACATATAACCCCATGGTTCTTGCAGCATTATTCACAGTGGCCAGGACATGGAAACAACCAAAGTGTCCTTCCATAGAGGAAGACACGTCTCAAACAAAAAGACACAGGAAGATTGCAAGAAAAAGAATAGCAAAGACATGCCATACAAACACTCACCCCAGCCCCATTCCACCCCCAAAAAAGCCAACCAGCTAGATTGCTAGCTTCTCCCACCGCTCGCTTGGTACTCACCGACTGTGGCTCCCGAGCCAGACCCCGGAGGGCAGGTAGCCTGAGAGTCTAATCCTTGGAGTAGTTTGCGGTTAGAAGGCAAGGCTGCCCCACCAGCACTGGGACCACCGTGCGGACAGGCCGCTGCGACAGAGCTCCGCTCGCCTTCACTGCCAGCGCACGGAATAACGGGGCACAACCGCTGAGGAATCAACATTGCGAAATCTCCCGGGCGGAGGGAGTGGTCAACAGCAGATCAAGCGAGGGGGGGGGGGCCTCCGGACGGCGGCTCGGGAAGCACGCGGGGGTTCGGGCTGAGCTCGGCTCGGGAACCACGCCGGGGAAAAGGGTCGGCGGCGCGGGAAGCCCCCTGGGGGTGAGGGGTGGCTGCTCGGGAAGCACGAGGGGGTGAGGGCGCTGCGGCGCGAGAAGCACCGGGTGATTAGGGGCTGCTGCTGGGGAAGCAGGTGGGGGCAAGCGGCAGTGGCTGCCCGGGGAGTACGCAGGGGTGAGAGAGAAGATGAGGGAGTGTGACCGAGGCTAGGTAATGTAAGGAATGAAGTTTGAGATAAAGGTAGGGATTAGGGCAGGGGTCCCCAAACTACAGCCTCCGGCCCCATGTGGCCCCCTGAAGCCATTTATCCAACCCTGGCCGCACTTCCGGAAAGGGCACCTCTTTTCATTGGTGGTCAGTGAAAGGAGCACTGTATCTGGCGGCACCGCAAAGCGCAGCGTGGCTCAGGTACTGGACTACTTCCGGTGATGCGAGAGGCATGCCTCACGGCTCCGGAAGCGCGCCATGTCACTTGTTAAGACTAGCAGTGACAAATATGGAACCGGACATTGACTGTCTGATTAGCCAAAGCAGGCCTATAGTTCCCGTTGAAATTCTGGTCAGTTTGTTGATTTAAATTATTTGTTCTTTTTTTTTTTTTCCTGAAGCTGGAAACAGGGAGGCAGTCAGACAGACTCCCGCATGCGCCCGACCGGGATCCACCCGGCACGCCCACCAGGGGGCGATGCTCTGCCCATCCCGGGCGTCGCTTTGTCGCGAACAGAGCCACTCTAGCGCCTGGGGCAGAGGCCAGGGAGCCATCCCCAGCGCGCTGGGCCATCTTATTTGCTCCAATGGAGCCTCAGCTGCGGGAGGGGAAGAGAGAGACAGAGAGGAAAGGGGGGGCGGGGGAGGTTGAGAAGCAGATGGGCGTTTCTCCTGTTGTGCCCTGGCTGGGAATCCAACCCAGGACTCCATGCCAGGCTGACGCTCTACACTGAGCCACCAGCCAGGGCCTAAATTTACTTGTTCTTTATTTTAAATATTGTATTTGTTCCCGTTTTTTTGTTTTTTTTTTTACTTTTAAACATAAGATATGCGCAGTGTGCATAGGGATTTGTTCATCAGTTCATTTTTTATAGTCCGGCCCTCCAACGGTCCTGAGGGACAGTGAACTGGCCCCTGTGTAAAAAGTTTGGGGACCCCTGATTAGGGCAACCAGACAGCTATGAGGACTCCTGGGCTCTCCACTCACTTTGAAATTGTCTGTTTTTTGCAGTTATATCAAGAATTCTGGCCTGACCTGTGGTGGCACAGTGGATAAAGCACATCGACCTGGAACACTGAGATCACCAGTTCAAAACCCTGGGCTTGTCTGGTCAAGGCACATATGGGAGTTGATGCTTCCTGCTCCTCCCCTTCTCTCTCTCTCCTCTCTATAAATTAAATAGTCTTTAAAAAAAAAAAAAAAGAATTCTGGCCTAACCAGGCAGTGGCACAGAGCATTGTCCTGGGACACAGAGGACCCAGGTTCAAAGGCCAAGGATCACCGGCTTGCTCGCAAGATCATCCAGCTTGAGCACAGGCTCACTGCTTGAGCAAGGGGGTCACTCGCTCTGCTGTAGCACCCCCCACTCCCTACCCCCACCCACCCCCACCCAATGGCCACATGAGAAAGCAATCAATGAACCAGCTAGGAGCTGCAATGAAAAGACTGATGTTTTTTATCATCTGCTCCTCTCTGCCTGTCTGTCCCTGTTTTCTCACGTGTCTCTGGTCTCTCACTAAAAAAAAATAAAAATTATTGTAATATGCCATATTAACAGTCTAAAGAAAAATATCGACATGATATCAATTAATGCAAAATAGCATTTATCAGATTCAACATCTATTTGTATTTTATAAAGGCAAACTTCCAGCCCTGGCCGGTTGGCTCATGTGGGTAGAGCGTCGGCCTGGTGTGCAGGAGTCCCAGGGGATGTTCGATTCCCAGCCAGGGCACACAGGAGGAAGCGCCCATCTGCTTCTCCACCCCGCCCCCCTCTCCTTCCTCTCTGTCCTCTCTCTTTCCCCTCCCGCAGCAAGGCTCCATTGGAGCAAAGATGGCTGGGGACGCTGAAAATGGCTCCATGGCCTCTGCCTCAGGCGCTAGAATGGCTCTGGTTGCAACAGAGCAATGCCCGGATGGGCAGAGCATCGCCCCCTGGTGGGCATGGCCGGGTGGATCCCGGTCGGGCGCATGCGGAGTCTGGTCTGACTGCGCTCCCCGTTGCTCAACTTCAGAAAAATACCAAAAATAAAATAAAATAAAAATAAAAAAGCAAACTTCCTAACCTGATAAATGGAACCTACAGAAGGTATATAGCAGACACCATACTTAGTGGTGAAAGACTGAATGACTTCTCCCATGATTGGGAACGAGGCAAAGATGTCTACTTTTACCACTCCTATTTAACATCATACTGGAAGTCCTAGCCAGTACAATAATGCGTGAAAATGAAATAAAAGGTACAAGATTAGAAGGGGAAAAAATCAAATGGTACTTATTTGCAAACAAGACAAGTTCTGCATAGATAAATTCCAAACAATTCCACAACCCTCAAAAAGTCTTAGTTGTAATGTGTCAACATGGAAACAACTGAATTTCTATATGCTAGCAATGAATAATTGGAAATCAAAAACTTCTGAATTGCATTTATAATACGTAACTGTCAAAAATAAAATACTTAGGTATGCACAGAATTTGCTGAAAACTACAAAATGCTAATGAACAAAATCAGAACAGATTAAACAAAGACAACATGATCATGGATTAGAAGACTCAACATAATAAAGATTTTTAATTCCTATAAAATGAATGTTGTTTTAAAGAGCAACTCCATAAAAGTTGATTCTATTCAGGAAGATTTATAGATCTAGACAAGTTGATTCTAAATTTATATGCTAAGTAAAAAGAAGAAAAATGAGGGAGAAGGGAATGCTCCCTGGAACTTTCCTGCCTTTTACCTGAGCAAACACTGGAGGTGTGGAAGCTCTGTGGGACTCAGTGGGAACGGCCTGGGGCAAGGCCTGATGAGAGCAGCTGGTTGGCTTCAGAGAGGAGCGGGTGAGGCACAACTGACAATAATTGACTTGGGGCCTCAGTGGGCAAGCTCCCTCTCAGTGGGTGCTGCCCCTGGGCTCTAATCACCACCATTCTGGTTCCTGAGGCCTGGTGAGAGGGCTAGTCATTACACGAAGAGTGGCAGGATTGGTATTGTTTTATGAAATATTTTGTTATATACACATAACGTTTTACAGATTGTAATAAAAGTGAATGTCTTACTGTGAGCTGCCAAAATAGCTGTAGCTCTAGATCAAGGGTCGGGAACCTATGGCTCACGAGCCAGATGTGGCTCTTGTGATGGCTGCATCTGGCTCACAGACGAATCTTTAATTTAAAAAATGTTAAAAATATAAAACATTCTCATATATTACAATCCATTCATTTCCTACTACTCATGTTCATGGTTGCGGGTGGCTGGAGCCAATCACAGCTGTTCTCCGGGACAACACCAAATTTTTATTGGATAATGCATAAAGTACACAGGTCGTTGTGTGGCTCTCACAGAACTACATTTTAAAATGTGGCATTCATGGCTCTCAACCAAAAAGGTTCCAGACCCCTGCTCTAGATAATGGTGTTCTTGGTTTTATCATCAAAGTGACGTCCTTTGTTGTGACACAGTCCAAAACCCTGGGCTTGGCCCTAGGTAGGAGGGCGGGGGGGGGGGGGGGGGTGTAGGCAGAATGTCTGGGCTGTCTGGAGCAGTTCCCCCGAGGAGGGCAGCTAGGAAGGCAGCTTTAAATGAGGACCCGGGACAAGAGCCCTGGAGACCCCACTGCAGGGCCAGAACCCAAGTGTCCTGTGCCAGGCTGTCCCTCCTACTGTACCCTCCACATGTGCTTGTTTATTCCTTGTTGGTGTTTCAGGAAGTCTGACATGCACTCACCTCAGCCGTGCTAGGGCTCATCCACTTTGTTCTGTGCTAAGGAGTCAGCTATGTGTGCCCAGAACTCTGTGGTGGTGGCAGTGGAAGCAAGCTACAGCTCCCTGTTTTACCCAGTGGCATCCTAAGCCTGTGCCTGCCGTAAGCTCTGGAGACTGTTTCAGCAAAGATAGGCAAACTCCATTACACTCACAGAACCCACACTCACACACACAGCACATCCCCCACACGCAGGCAGAATGTACACGCCCTTTACCTACTGAGCTGTGTAGGTGATAAGAACACCTCATGTGAAAGGGTAGAAAGGAGGTGGCAAGGGGCAATGCAGGATCAATGTGACCAAGCAGAGCAGGAAGAGTCCAATTATCAGTATCAAGTCCTATACTACCTTGGCTTCTAGAAAGTGTGGGTGTGATACACCAATTGCTAATGACAGACTTGGGCCTCTGAAGGAATGGGAAAACCAGGACTCCTTGGTCCCTGGCTGCAAAGGAATGAAAGTAGTTTAAAAAAAGAAAAAAAAAAATCTCTGGCCACCAAGGAAACACCATGTGCCGAGCCAGGGAGCACAACCCTGAGAACTGGACAGCCCTGGGTGCAAGTCCTCATCTGTCACTTTCTAATGAGGCCGATTACTTGGTCTTTCTGGGCCTGACTTTTCCTTACCTCTAAGCAGTCCTGATGTCAACATCCTGTGTCTGTGGGGACACTAAACTCTCCTGATACCATCTGAAACCTGCTCTGCCTACCTCCCAGGCTTGCTACACAAATGAAATGAAACAAGGTATTTGAGAGCACATTCATGACCAAGGCCTAAAGCTTTCACCCAAGAAGTCTCTCTGGGAACAGCCGGAAGGTCAGATTTTCCTGCCCACCATCCCCTCCAGCCCCGCCCTCTAGCTTCCGATTCCATGGATGGACCTCTCGACCATCTCTCACCCAGCCAATGGACAAGGGCTACACGTAGAGCAAGCAGGGTTGGCAGAGCCAGCTGAGACCTTTATTTCGGAAAAAAAAAAAAAGCCACTTGATTTGGCTTTTAGTTAAGGGTATGGGTAAGAGTTGGTCCCCCAGGCAGTAAAACTGCCCCACCCCACGGGGAGCTGAGGGCTGGGGCTAAGCTCAGGCGGGTCTCCTGTACTGCTCCCCATCCAGCCCCCTCCCCACAGGCTCAGAGGACAGGAGAGACTGCAGTAGTCATTCATTCACTTGGGCAGGACGTCAGATGACTCGGACACCAGCTTCCCATCGCGGGTCTCAATCTTCTTCACAACCACAGTCTTAGAGGAGCTGGTGCGGCTGAAGGAGCCAGCGCCGCTGCTGGAGCCCAAGTTGGCCTGAAAGCCCAGGCCGTAGTTGAGATTCGGGCTCAGCACACCTGGTTAGGGAGAGGCAGCCATGTGAGCACAGGAGTCCTCACACATCAGGTTCTGATGCCCCCTTCTTCCCCCCAGCCCCTGGGGTGGGAACCACCCTGGTTCACTACTCGAGGACTGTCCAGAATACCAGGAAAAGGGCTGGAAAGAGCTTTGATATTAGCTATGTGACAATGGACAAAACAGTTAATTGGTCACCAGCTTCCTCAGCTATACAAGAAAGAAATGCATAGAGGCTTTGTAAAAAGACCCTACCCTCCTGCCCTGCACCTGGGAGCACTCACCTGAGTAGCCAGTGGTGGTCTTGGTATGGATATTCATGTTCTGTATCCAGCCTCCAGCCTGTACCCAAAGGACACGGATGTCAGGATCAACTCCTGGCCCTGTCCTAGGACAACAGGGTCCACCCCTCTCCACCCCAGGGATAAGGTACAGGGCCAGTCAAATATCCCCACACCTACCGGCTCTCCTCGCCCTCCAGCAGCTTGCGGTAAGTGGCAATCTCCACATCCAGAGCCAGCTTGACATTCATGAGCTCCTGGTACTCACGCAGCTGCCGGGCCATGTCCTGCTTGGCGTTTCGCAGAGCAGCTTCCAGCTCAGCCACCTTGGCCTGAGCATCCTTGATGGCCAGCTCCCCACGCTGCTCAGCATCAGCGATGGCGGCCTCCAGGGAAGCCCTCTGTAGGGGGAGAACAGGTCAGCAGAGCAGAGTGTGGTGGGCCTCCTGCTCTTGGGCCCACCCTTCTCTCCCTTTTCACTCCTCTAGAGCCTCCTCCCTGACCTAGACTATCCAACTCCACCCAGGCCAAAGAAAACCCCACTGCTGAGTGCAGGAAGCAGAATGGGGAAATTTGAGCAGCTTCCAAGCACTTCCTGCACAAATTTTTCAGCTACAAGGTATTATCTCCACCCTAATTGGACTAGATCTCTGCTTTCTAGACTTCCTTAAAGTGCTAATTTTCCTTGAAATATAAGACATAAGATAAGTAGGCTGTGGCAACCCCTCCCAGACCTACCTTCCAAACCCCTTTGACCCATCATGGCCCCAGGGACCTTGTCAGCACCCTCAGTTTCCCAGGAACAGTCAGAAGCTGGATTGTAGCTGCCCCTCCAACTCCCAAGCTCTGCTCTAGGACTCCTTCCCCAACCCCAGACCCCTCGCTCCTTCCTGCATTATTTCCTCTCACCAGGATGTGTCTGAGGATCCCCTCTCATAGCCAGTCCAGCCCATACCTGGCCTTTGAGGCCCTCAATCTCAGCCTGGAGTCGGCTGATGTTCCGGTTTCATCTCAGAAATCTCTGTCTTCGTGCGACGGAGGTCATCCCCATGCTTCCCAGCCAGCGTCTGCAGTTCCTCATACTGTCAGGATGAGATGAGCAGTGAAGATTAAGAGAAGCCTCTGGAACCCAAGGTGACCCCATCTGAGAGAAAGTACCCTCTCAACCAAGTCACCAGAGCCCAGGTCATCTCCCCGCTCCCCCCCACCTCAAAAAACACACCACACACACACACACACACACACACACACACGGAAGGCCTTTCTTCCAGATTTCAGGTACAGGGACATCCCAATCTCCCCAGCAACTACTAGGCAGGCCCAGCTCATAGCAGGCAGATGTGGCATTTGAAATTCTCCTCCCTGCTCATGAAGGGGCACAGAACTGGCCAGAAGGAAGTACCAGCTCGTGACCCTGCTCCTCACCTTGATCTGGTACATGGTCTCCGCCTCAGCCCGGTTGCGGTTGGCAATCTCCTCATACTGGGCTTTGACCTCGGCAATGATGCCATGCAGTCCAGAGAGCGTTGTTGTCCATGGACAGCACCACAGATGTGTCAGAGATTTGGGACTGCAGCTCACGAATCTCCTATGGTGAGGAGGAGAGGTGGTCAAACCCTGTCCCTGCATACAAGGAGCCCTCTTTTGCAGAAGGACCTTCCTTAGGGGACAAGCTAAGGAACAACAAGAGAAGAGAGGAGCAGGTGGGCTATGAGAACCTGGGAGAGAGCAAAGCTCCTAAAGTAGTAAAATAGCCCAAAGACCTGGAACCTGGAGCAATGTAAGGATGAAATGAGGCTAGGAAAAGGGAAATCTGGCTTTGGGTGAGTAACCAGAGGGGCAGGCCCTTCCGTGAGTCAGCTACCAAAACTGAGCCCACAGTGGGCTCCCACAGCCCAAAGACTCGAAACAAAAGCTCTGAGACTGAACAGCCCAAGTTGCCACTAGGCCACCACTCTGTGTGGTGGATGACCTTGGATAGGCTATTTTCAGTTCTCTGAGCATGTTTTCTGATCTGTGAAATGGGGCAATCAACCCTCCTCATGTGGTGGACAGAACTAGAAAACGTCAATGCTGAGTCAGTATCAGTAACTGCAATTATTCAGTGGTGGGCCCTTGTCCGTTGGTGCACTCGGGGCTGGGAGGAGCCTCTGATAGGGTTGCCGAAACAAGAACATACCTCTTCATACAGCTGCCTGTAGAAGTTGATCTCATCAGTCAGCCCTTCCAGGCGGGACTCCAGCTCTACCTTGTTCATGTAAGCTTCATCCCATCATGCTGGGGGGTGTTGGGGAAGGGCCCCTGAGCTGAGTGCCCACACTGGTCCCCAA
>NW_027095806.1:0-24152 GCF_036850995.1 Saccopteryx leptura | reverse complement strand
ACACCCCCCCCCACCCCCCTGATATTCAGACAGTTTGTTAGTATTGTAAATATTACAGTCAATTTCTAACTTATATACACAAGAGTGACACTAAATAAGTAAACATTTAACTCATGTGAGCAAAGACCCGCATAAAAAGAATACATGAATCGCCTGTGTAATAAGATATTAGGAATTGTTTTGTAAGAATATATCTTCAGAAGAATTAACTGATATTAACTAGTTCTTTGAGAAGTAAACTAACAGTTAACTTAAACATAAACTTTTCATTCATTGTGAGAGTTTAAGCATACACAGCATAAGTACGTTACTGTGTAATGAAACTGAGTTTTATTTCAGTTCTGAATACTGGTTTACCTGAAGATGAGAAGACTGTGTAAGTCTTGTAATACTATTGTAAATGACAATCCAAAAACACACATTAGTGACACTAACTCATATACCTCAAAACTCATGTTAGTAGAAACCCGGCTACAACGAATAACTAAATGTGCCTTGTAAAATCGTGTTAAGAACTGTGCTGAAAGACTATATGTTCTGAAATATGAACTGCTTTTTGACAAGTTCTCAAGAGATGGAAATGAAATATAATTACCTCATTCAGTTTGAGAGTTTAAGAATACCCAGTTTAGGTACAATGCTATGTAACAAATATGAGTTCTATTTCAATCCCTAATGCTCATTTCCCTGAACTTCAAATGACTTTGTAAGTCTTGTACATAGTAAAGTCAATTTGCAAACAAAATACACATGAGTGACACTATCACAGTAAACTTTTAACTCATGTTAGACAACACCCGCATATAAAGAATAGATTAAGCAGGTGTGTAATAAGAAAGTAGGAAGTGTTTTGTAAGAATATATATTCAGAAGAATGAACTGATTTTAACTACTTCTTTGAGAAGTAAACTAACAGTTACCTTAAACATAAACTTTTCATTGATTGTGAGAGTTTAAGCATACACAGCTTAAGTACGTTACTGTGTAATGAAACTGAGTTTTATTTTAGTTCCTAATTCTGGTTTAACTGAAGATGAGAAGACTGTGTAAGTCTTGTAATACTACCGTAAATGACAATCCAAAAACACACATTAGTGACACTAACTCATATACCTCAAAAGTCATGTTAGTGGAAACCCGGCTACAACAAATAACTAAATGTGCCCTGTAAAATCGTGTTAAGAACTGTGTTGAAAGACTATATGTTCTGAAATATGAACTGGTTTTTGACAAGTTCTCAAGAGATGGAAATGAAATATAATTACCTCATTCAGTTTGAGAGTTTAAAACCACCCAGTTTAGGTACAATGCTATGTAACAAATACGAGTTCTATTTCAATCCCTAATGCTCATTTCCCTGAACTTTGTACGCTAATGTGTAACAAAACTGAGTTTTATTTCAGTTCCTAATACTGGTTTACCTGAAGTGCAGAAGACTGTGTAAGTCTTGTAAATACTACCATAAATGGCAATCCAAAAACACACATTAGTGACACTAACTCATATACCTCAAAACGCATGTTAGTAGAAACCCGGCTACAAAGAATAACTACATGTGCCTTGTAAAATAGTGTTAAGAACTGTGTTGAAGGACTCTATGTTCTGAAATATAAACTCTTCTTTTACAAGGTCTCACAAGATGGAAATTAAGAGATGTATGAACTATAGTTATTTCATTCAGTTGGATAGGTTAAGCACAACTGTTATAGGTACATAGCTTTGTAACAAATCGGAATGCTATTTCATTTTCTAATGGTTTTTCCCTGATATTCAGACACTTTGTTAGTATTGTAAATATTACAGTTAATTTCTAACTTATATACACAAGAGTGACACTAAATAAGTAAACATTTAACTCATGTGAGCAAAGACCCGCATACAAAGAATACATGAATCGCCTGTGTAATAAGATATTAGGAATTGTTTTGTAAGAATATATCTTCATAAGAATGAACTGATGTTAAGTAGTTCTTTGAGAAGTTAACTAACAGTTATCTTAAACATAAACTTTTCATTCATTGTGAAGTAAACTAACAATTATCTTAAACATAAACTTTTCATTCATTGTGAGAGTTTAAGCATACACAGTATAAGTAGGTTACTGTGTAATGAAACTGAGTTTTATTTCAGTTCCTAATTCTGGTTTACCTGAAGTTTAGAAGACTGTGTAAGTCTTGTAATACTACCGTAAATGACAATCCAAAAACACACATTAGTGACACTAACTCATATACCTCAAAACTCATGTTAGTAGAAACCCGGCTACAACGAATAACTAAATGTGCCTTGTAAAACAGTGTTAAGAACTGTGTTGAAGGACTCTATGTTCTGAAATATAAACTGCTTTTTTACAAGTTCTGACAAGATGGAAATTAAGAGATTTATGAACTATAGTTATTTCATTCAGTTTGATAGGTTAAGCACACCTGTTATAGGTACATAGCTTTGTAACATATCTGAGTGCTATTTCTTTGTCTAATGGTTTTTCCCTGAAATTCAGACACTTTGTTAGTATTGTATATATGACAGTCAATTTCCAACCAATATACACATGAGTGACACTATATCAGTACATTTTAACTCATGTTAGCTAAGACCCGCATACAAAGAATACATGAATCGGCTGTGTAATAAGATATTAGGAATTGTTTTGTAAGAGTATATCTTCAGTAGAATGAACTGATTTTAACTAGTTCTTTGAGAAGTAAACTAACAGTTATCTTAAACATAAACTTTTCATTCATTGTGAGAGTTTAAGCATACACAGCATAAGTACGTTACTGTGTAATGAAACTGCGTTTTATTTCAGTTCCTAATTCTGGTTTACCTGAAGATGAGAAGACTGTGTAAGTCTTGTAATACTATTGTAAATGACAATCCAAAAACAGATATTAGTGACACTAACTCATATACCTCAAAACTCTTGTTAGTAGAAACCGGGCTACAACGAATAACTAAATGTGCCTTGTAAAATCGTGTTAAGAACTGTGCTGAAAGACTATATATTCTGAAATATGAACTCTTTTTGACAAGTTCTCAAGAGATGGAAATGAATGTAATTACCTCATTCAGTTTGAGAGTTTAAAAACACCCAGTTTTTAACTCTCTATTTTAACAATGCTATGTAACAAATACGAGTTCTATTTCCATCGCTAATGCTCATTTCCCTGAACTTCAAATGACTTTGTAAGTCTTGTAAATAGTAAAGTCAATTTGCAACCAATATACACATGAGTGACACTATCACAGTAAACTTTTAACTCATGTTAGACAACACCTGCATATAAAGAATAGATTAAGCAGGTGTGTAATAAGAAAGTAGGAAGTGTTTTGTAAGAATATATCTTCAGAAGACTGAACTGATTTTAACTAGTTCTTTTGAGAAGTAAACGAACAATTATCCTAAACATTACCTTTTCATTCATTGTGAGAGTTTAAGCATACACAGTGTAAGTAAGTTACTGTGTAACAAAACTGAGTTTTATTTCAGTTACTAATACTGGTTTACCTGAAGTTCAGAAGACTGTGTAAGTCTTGTAAATACGACCATAAATGACAATCTAAAAACACACATTAGTGACACTAACTCATATACCTCAAAACTCATGTTAGTAGAAACCCGGCTACAAAAAATAATACATGTGCCTTATAAAATAGTGTTAAGAACTGTGTTGAAAGACTCTATGTTCTGAAATATAAACTCTTCTTTTACAAGTTCTCACAAGATGGAAATTAAGAGATGTATGAACTATAGTTATTTCATTCAGTTTGATAGGTTAAGCACAACTGTTATAGGTACATAGCTTTGTAACAAATCGGAATGCTATTTCATTTTCTAATGGTTTTTCCCTGAAATTCAGACACTTTGTTAGTATTGTATATATTACAGTCAATTTCCAACCTAAATACACATGAGTGACACTATATCAGTACATTTTAACTCATGTTAGCTAAGACCCGCATACAAAGAATACATGAATGGGCTGTGTAATAAGATATTAGAAATTGTTTTGTAAGAGTATATCTTCAGTAGAATGAACTGATTTTAACTAGTTCTTTGAGAAGTAAACTAACAGTTATCTTAAACATAAACTTTTCATTCATTGTGAGAGTTTAAGCATACACAGCATAAGTACGTTACTGTGTAATGAAACGGCGTTTTATTTCGGTTCCTAATTCTGGTTAACCTGAAGATGAGAAGACTGTGTAAGTCTTGTAATACTATTGTAAATGACAATCCAAAAACAGATATTAGTGACACTAACTCATATACCTCAAAACTCATGTTAGTAGAAACCCGGCTACAACGAATTACTAAGTGTGCCTTGTAAAATCGTGCTAAGAACTGTGCTGAAAGACTATATATTCTGAAATACGAACTGCTTTTTGACAAGTTCTCAAGAGATGGAAATGAATATAATTACCTCATTCAGTTTGAGACTTTAAAAACACCCAGTTTAGGTACAATGCTATGTAACAAATACAAGTTCTATTTCAATCCCTAATGCTCATTTCCCTGAACTTCAAATGACTTTGTAAGTCTTGTAAATATAAAGTCAATTTGCAACCAATATACACATGAGTGATACTATCACAGTAAACTTTTAACTCATGTTAGACAACACCCGCATATAAAGAATAGATTAAGCAGGTGTGTAATAAGAAAGTAGGAAGTGTTTTGTAAGAATATATCTTCAGAAGAATGAACTGATTTTAACTAGTTCTTTTGAGAAGTAAACTAACAGTTATCCTAAACATTACCTTTTCATTCATTGTGAGAGTTTAAGCATACACAGTGTAAGTAAGTTACTGTGTAACAAAACTGAGTTTTATTTCAGTTACTAATACTGGTTTACCTGAAGTTCAGAAGACTGTGTAAGTCTTGTAAATACGACCATAAATGACAATCTAAAAACACACATTAGTGACACTAACTCATATACCTCAAAACTCATGTTAGTAGAAACCCGGCTACAAAGAATACCTAAATGTGCCTTATAAAATAGTGTTAAGAACTGTGTTGAAGACTCTATGTTCTGAAATATAAACTCTTCTTTTACAAGTTCTTACAAGATGGAAATTAAGAGATGTATGAACTATAGTTATTTCATTCAGTTTGATAGGTTAAGCACAACTGTTATAAGTACATAGCTTTGTAACAAATCGGAATGCTATTTCATTTTCTAATGGTTTTTCCCTGAAATTCAGACACTTTGTTAGTATTGTATATATTACAGTCAATTTCCAACCAATATACACATGAGTGACACTATATCAGTACATTTTAACTCATGTTAGCATAAACCCGCATACAAAGAATACATGAATCGGTTGTGTAATAAGATATTAGGAATTGTTTTGTAAGAGTATATCTTCAGAAGAATGAACTGATGTTAACTAGTTCTTTGAGAAGAAAACTAACAGTTTTCTTAAACATAAACTTTTCATTCATTGTGAAGTAAACTAACAGTTATCTTAAACATAAACTTTTCATTCATTGTGAGAGTTTAATCATACACAGTATAAGTAGGTTACTGTGTAATGAAACTGAGTATTAATTCAGTTCCGAATACTGGTTTAGGTGAAGTTTAGAAGACTGTGTAAGTCTTGTAATAGTACCGTAAATAACAATCCAAAAAGGCACATTAGTGACACTAACTCATATACCTCAAAACTCATGTTAGTAGAAACCCGGCTACAAAGAATAACTACATGTGCCTTATAAAATTGTGTTAAGAACTGTGTTGAAGGACTCTATGTTCTGAAATATAAACTCTTCTTTTAGAAGTTCTCACAAGATGGAAATTAAGAGATGTATGAACTATAGTTATTTCATTCAGTTGGATAGTTTAAGCACACCTGTTATAGGTACATAGCTTTCTAACAAATCTGAGTGCTATTTCATTTTCTAAATGGTATTTCCCTGATATTCAGACACTTTGTTAGTATTGTAAATATTACAGTCAATTTCCAACCTATATACACAAGAGTGACACTAAATAAGTAAACTTTTAACTCATGTGAGCAGAGACCCGCATACAAAGAATACATGAATCGCCTGTGTAATAAGATATTAGGAATTGTTTTGTAAGAATATATCTTCAGAAGAATCAACTGATGTTAACTAGTTCTTTGAGAAGTAAACTAACAGTTATTTTAAACATAAACTTTTCTTTCATTGTGAAGGAAACTAACAGTTATCTTAAACATAAACTTTTCATTCATTGTGAGAGTTTAAGCATACACAGTATAAGTAGGTTACTGTGTAATGAAACTGAGTTTTATTTCAGTTCCTAATTCTGGTTTACCTGAAGTTTAGAAGACTGTATAAGTCTTGTAATACCACCGTAAATGACAATCCAAAAAGACACATTAGTGGCACTAACTCATATACCTCAAAACTCATGTTAGTAGAAACCCGGCTACAACGAATAACTAAATGTGCCTTGTAAAATCGTGTTAAGAACTGTGCTGAAAGACTATATGTTCTGAAATATGAACTGCTTTTTGACAAGTTCTCAGGAGATGGAAATGAAATATAATTACCTCATTCAGTTTCAGAGTTTAAAAACACCCAGTTCAGGTACAATGCTATGTAACAAATACGAGTTCTATTTCAATCCCTAATGCTCATTTCCCTGAACTTCAAATGACTTTGCAAGTCTTGTAAATATTAAAGTCAATTTGCAACCAATATACACATGAGTGACACTATCACAGTAAACTTTTACCTCATGTTAGACAGCACCCACATATAAAGAATAGATTAAGCAGGTGTGTAATAAGAAAGTAGGAAGTGTTTTGTAAGAATATATCTTCAGAAGAATGAACTGATTTTAACTAGTTCTTTTGAGAAGTAAACTAACAGTTATCCTAAACATTACCTTTTCATTCATTGTGAGAGTTTAAGCATACACAGTATAAGTACGTTAATGTGTAACAAAACTGAGTTTTATTTCAGTTCCTAATACTGGTTTAGCTGAAGTTCAGAAGACTGTGTAAGTCTTGTAAATACTACCATAAATGACAATTCAAAAACACACATTAGTGACACTAACTCATATAGCTCAAAACGCATGTTAGTAGAAACCCGGCTAAAAAGAATAACTAAATGTGCCTTGTAAAATAGTGTTAAGAACTGTGTTGAAGGACTATGTTCTGAAATATAAACTCTTCTTTTACAAGATCTCAGAGGATGGAAATTAAGAGATTTATGAACTGTAGTTATTTCATTCAGTTTGATAGTTTAAGCATGCTTGTTATAGGTACATAGCTTTGTAACATATCTGAGTGATATTTCATTTTCTAATGGTTTTTCCCTGATATTCAGACACTTTGTTAGTATTGTAAATATTACAGTCAATTTCCAACCTATATACACAGGGGGACACTAAATAAGTAAACTTTTAACTCATGTTAGCAAAGACCCGCATACAAAGAATACATGAATCGGTTGTGTAATAAGATATTAGGAAATGTTTTGTAAGAATATATCTTCAGAAGATTGAACTGATGTTAACTAGTTCTTTGAGAAGTAAACTAACAGTTATCTTAAACATAAACTTTTCATTCATTGTGAGAGTTTAAGCATACACAGTATAAATAGTTTACTGTGTAATGAAACTGAGTATTAATTCAGTTCCGAATACTGGTTTACCTGAAGTTTAGAAGACTGTGTAAGTCTTGTAATACTACCGTAAATGACAATCCAAAAACACACATTAGTGACACTAACTCATATACCTCAAAAGTCATGTTAGTGGAAACCCGGCTACAACGAATAACTAAATGTGCCCTGTAAAATCGTGTTAAGAAGTGTGTTGAAGGACTCTATGTTCTGAAATATAAACTCTTCTTTTACAAGTTCTCACAAGATGGAAATTAAGAGATCTATGAACTATAGTTATTTCATTCAGTTGGATAGGTTAAGCACAACTGTTATAGGTACATAGCTTTGTAACAAATTGGAATGCTATTTCATTTTCTAATGGTTTTTCCCTGAAATTCAGACACTTTGTTAGTATTGTATATATTACATTCAATTTCCAACCAATATACACATGAGTGACACTATATCAATACATTTTAACTCATGTTAGCAAAGACCCGCTTACAAAGAATACATAAATCGGCTGTGTAATAAGATATTAGGAATTGTTTTGTAAGAATATATCTTCAGAAGAATGAACTGATGTTAAGTAGTTCTTTGAGAAGTAAACTAACAGTTATCTTAAACATAAACTTTTCATTCATTGTGAAGTAAACTAACAGTTATCTTAAACATAAACTTTTCATTCATTGTGAGAGTTTAAGAATACACAGTATAAGTAGGTTACTGTGTAATGAAACTGAGTTTTCTTTCAGTTCCTAATTCTGGTTTACCTGGAGTTTAGAAGACTGTGTAAGTCTTGTAATACTACCATAAGTGACAATCCAAAAAGACACATTAGTGACAGTAACTCATATACCTCAAAACTCATGTTAGTAGAAACCCGGCTACAAAGAATAACTATATGTGCCTTGTAAAATAGTGTTAAGAACTGTGTTGAAGGACTCTATGTTCTGAAATATAAACTTTTCTTTTACAAGTTCTCACAGGATGGAAATTAAGAGATTTATGAACTATAGTTAATTCATTCAGTTTGATAGGTTAAGCACACCTGTTATAGGTACATAGCTTTGTAACAAATCTGAGTGCTATTTCATTTTCTAAATGTTTATTCCTGATATTCAGACACTTTGTTAGTATTGTAAATATTACAGTCAATTTCCAACCTATATACACAAGAGTGACACTAAATAAGTAAACTTTTAACTCATATTAGCAAAGACCCGCATACAAAGAATACATGAATCGGCTGTGTAATAAGGTATTAGGAATTGCTTTGTAATAATATATCTTCAGAAGAATGAACTGATTTTAACTAGTTCTTTGAGAAGTAAACTAACAGTTATCTTAAACATAAACTTTTCATTCATTGTGAGAGTTTAAGCATACACAGCATAAGTACATTACTGTGTAATGAAACTGAGTATAATTCATTTCCGAATACTGGTTTACTTGAAGATGAGAAGACTGTGTACGTCTTGTAATACTACCGTAAATGACAATCCAAAAACACACATTAGTGACACTAACTCATATACCTCAAAACTCATGTTAGTAGAAACCCGGCTACAACAAATAACTAAATGTGCCTTGTAAAATCGTGTTAAGAACTGTGCTGAAAGACTATATGTTCTGAAATATGAACTGCTTTTTGACAAGTTCTCAGGAGATGGAAATGAAATATAATTACCTCATTCAGTTTCAGAGTTTAAAAACACCCAGTTCAGGTACAATGCTATGTAACAAATACGAGTTCTATTTCGATTCCTAATGCTCATTTCCCTGAACTTCAAATGACTTTGCAAGTCTTGTAAATAGTAACGTCAATTTGCAACCAATATACACATGAGTGACACTATCACAGTAAACTTTTACCTCATGTTAGACAGCACCCGCATATAAAGAATAGATTAAGCAGGTGTGTAATAAGAAAGTAGAAAGTGTTTTGTAAGAATATATCTTCAGAAGAATGAACTGATTTTAACTAGTTCTTTTGAGAAGTAAACTAACAGTTATCTAAACATTACCTTTTCATTCATTGTGAGAGTTTAAGCATACACAGTATAAGTACGTTAATGTGTAACAAAACTGAGTTTTATTTCAGTTCCTAATACTGGTTTACCTGAAGTTCAGAAGACTGTGTAAGTCTTGTAAATACTACCATAAATGACAATCCAAAAACACACATTAGTGACACTAACTGATATACCTCAAAACGCATGTTAGTAGAAACCCGGCTACAAAGAATAACTAAATATGCCTTGTAAAATAGTGTTAAGAACTCTGTTGAAGGACTATGTTCTAAAATATAAACTCTTCTTTTACAAGTTCTCACAGGATGGAAATTAAGAGATGTATGAACTATAGTTATTTCATTCAGTTGGATAGGTTAAGCACAACTTTTATAGGTACATAGCTTTGTAACAAATCGGAATACTATTTCATTTTCTAATTGTTTTTCCATGATATTCAGACACTTTGTTAGTATTGTAAATATTACAGTTAATTTCTAACTTATATACAGAAGAGTGACACTAAATAAGTAAACATTTAACTCATATGAGCACAGACCCGCATAGAAAGAATACATGAATCGGCTGTGTAATAAGATATTAGGAATTGTTTTGTAAGAATATATCTTCAGAAGAATGAACTGATGTTAACTAGTTCTTTGAGAAGTAAACTAACAGTTATCTTAAACATAAACTTTTCATTCATTGTGAAGTAAACTAACAGTTATCTTAAACATAAACTTTTCATTCATTGTGAGAGTTTAAGCATACACAGTATAAGTAGGTTACTGTGTAATGAAACTGAGTTTTAATTCAGTTCCTAATTCTGGTTTACCTGAAGTTTAGAAGACTGTGTAAGTCTTGTAATACTACCGTAAATGACAATCCAAAAACACACATTAGTGACACTAACTCATATACCTCAAAAGTCATGTTAGTGGAAACCCGGCTACAATGAATAACTAAATGTGCCCTGTAAAATCGTGTTAAGAACTGTGTTGAAGGACTCTATGTTCTGAAATATAAACTCTTCTTTTACAAGTTCTCACAAGATGGAAATTAAGAGATGTATGAACTATAGTTATTTCATTCAGTTGGATAGGTTAGGCACACCTGTTATAGGTACATAGCTTTGTAACAAATCTGAGTGCTATTTCTTTTTCTAATGGTTTTTCCCTGATATTCAGACACTTTGTTAGTATTGTAAATATTACTTTCAATTTCCAAACAATATACACATGAGTGACACTATATCAGTACATTTTAACTCATGTTAGCAAAGACCCGCATACAAAGAATACATGAATCGGCTGTGTAATAAGATATTAGGAATTGTTTTGTAAGAGTATATCTTCAGAAGAATGAACTGATTTTACCTAGTTCTTTGAGAAGTAAACTAACAGTTATCTTAAACATAAACTTTTCATTCATTGTGAGAGTTTAAGCATACACAGCATAAGTACGTTTTGTGTAATGAAACTGCGTTTTATTTCAGTTCCTATTTCTGGTTTACCTGAACATGAGAAGACTGTGTAAGTCTTGTAATACTATTGTAAATGACAATCCAAAAACACACATTAGTGACACTAACTCATATACCTCAAAACTCATGTTAGTAGAAACCCGGCTACAACGAATAACTAAATGTGCCTTGTAAAATCGTGTTAAGAACTGTGCTGAAAGACTATATGTTCTGAAATATGAACTGCTTTTTGACAAGTTCTCAAGAGATGGAAATGAAATATAATTACCTCATTCAGTTTGAGAGTTTAAGAACACCCAGTTAGGTGCAATGCTATGTAACAAATATGAGTTCTATTTCAATCCCTAATGCTCATTTCCCTGAACTTCAAATGACTTTGTAAGTCTTGTAAATAGTAAAGTCAATTTGCAAGCAATGTACACATGTGTGACACTATCACAGTAAACTTTTACCTCATGTTAGACAACACCCGCATATAAAGAATAGATTAAGCAGGTGTGTAATAAGAAAGTAGGAAGGGTTTTGTAAGAATATATCTTCAGAAGAATGAACTGACTTTAACTACTTCTTTGAGAAGTGAACTAACAGTTATATTAATCATAAACTTTTCATTCATTGTGAGAGTTTAAGCATACACAGCTTAAGTACGTTACTGTGTAATGAAACAGAGTTTTATTTTAGTTCCTAATTCTGGTTTAACTGAAGATGAGAAGACTGTGTAAGGTTTGTCATACTACCGTAAAAGACAATCCAAAAACACACTTTAGTGACACTAACTCATATACCTCAAAAGTCATGTTAGTGGAAACCCGGCTACAACGAATAACTAAATGTGCCCAGTAAAATTGTGTTAAGAACTGTGAAAATGACTCTATGTTCTGAAATATAAACTCTTCTTTTACAAGTTCTCGCAGGATGGAAATTAAGAGATGTATGAACTATACTTATTTCATTCAGTTTGATAGGTTAAGCACACCTGTTATAGGTACATAGCTTTGTAACAAATCTGATTGCTATTTCATTTTCTAATGTTTTTTCCCTGATATTCAGACACTTTGTTAGTATTGTAAATATTACAGTCAATTTCCAACCTATATACACAAGAGTGACACTAAATAAGTAAACTTTTAACTCATGTTAGCAAAGACCCACATACAAAGAATACATGAATCGGCTGTGTAATAAGATATTAGGAATTGTTTTGTAAGAATATATCTTCAGAAGAATGAACTGATGTTAACTAGTTCTTTGAGAAGTAAACTAACAGTTATCTTAAACATAAACTTTTCATTCATTGTGAAGTAAACTAACAGTTATCTTAAACATAAACTTTTCATTCATTGTGAGAGTTTAAGCATACACAGTATAAGTAGGTTACTGTGTAATGAAACTAAGTTTTCTTTCAGTTCCTAATTCTGGTTTACCTGACGTTTAGAAGACTGTGTAAGTCTTGTCATACTACCGTAAATGACAATCCAAAAACACACATTAGTGACACTAACTCATATACCTCAAAACTCATGGTAGTAGGAACCCGGCTACAAAGAATAACTAAATGTGCCTTGTAAAATAGTGTTAAGAACTGTGTTGAATGACTCTATGTTCTGAACTATAAACTCTTCTTTTACAAGTTCTTACAAGATGGAAATTAAGAGATGTATGAACTATAGTTATTTCATTCAGTTTGATAGGTTATGCACAACTGTTATAGGTACATAGCTTTGTAACTAATCGGAATGCTATTTCATTTTCTAATGGTTTTTCCCTGATATTCAGACACTTTGTTAGTATTGTATATATTACATTCAATTTCCAACCAATATACACATGAGTGACACTATATCAGTAAATTTTAACTCATGTTAGCAAAGACCCGCATACAAAGAATACATGAATCGGCTGTGTAATAAGATATTAGGAATTGTTTTGTAAGAGTATATCTTCAGAAGAATGAACTGATTTTAACTAGTTCTTTGAGAAGTAAACTAACAGTTATCTTAAACATAAACTTTTCATTCATTGTGAGAGTTTAAGCATACACAGCATAAGGACGTTACTGTGTAATGAAACTGCGTTTTATTTCAGTTCCTAATTCTGGTTTACCTGAAGATGAGAAGACTGTGTAAGTCTTGTAATACTACCATAAATGACAATCGAAAAAGACACATTAGTGACACTATCTCATATACCTCAAAACTCATGTTAGTAGAATCCAGGCTACAAAGAATAACTAAATATGCCTTGTAAAATAGTGTTAAGAACTGTGTTGAGGCCCTGGCCGGTTGGCTCAGCGGTAGAGCGTCGGCCTAGCGTGCGGAGGACCCGGGTTCGATTCCCGGCCAGGGCACATAGGAGAAGCACCCATTTGCTTCTCCACCCCTCCGCCGCGCTTTCCTCTCTGTCTCTCTCTTCCCCTCCCGCAGCCGAGGCTCCATTGGAGCAAAGATAGCCCGGGCGCTGGGGATGGCTCTGTGGCCTCTGCCTCAGGCGCTAGAGTGGCTCTGGTCGCAATATGGCGACGCCCAGGATGGGCAGAGCATCGCCCCCTGGTGGGCAGAGCGTCGCCCCTGGTGGGCGTGCCGGGTGGATCCCAGTCGGGCGCATGCGGGAGTCTGTCTGACTGTCTCTCCCTGTTTCCAGCTTCAGAAAAAAATGGAAAAAAAAAAAAAAAAAAAAAAGAACTGTGTTGAAGGACTCTATGTTCTGAAATATAAGCTGCTCTTTTACAAGTTCTCACAAGATGGAAATTAAGAGATATGTGAAATATAGTTATTTCATTCATTTTCCAGGGTGAAGGACACCTGGTATAGGTACATAGCTTAGTAAAAAATCTGCATGCTATTTCATTTTCTAATTTTTTTTCCCTGATATTCAGACATTTTGTTAGTATAGTAAATATTACGGTCAATTTCCAACATATACACATGAGTGACACTGTCATAGTGAACTTTTAACTCATGTTAGCAAACACTCGCATAAAAAGAATACATGAATCGGATGTGTAATAAGAAATTCGGAAGTGCAGTGTAAGATTATATCTTCAGAAGAATGAACTGATTTTAACTAGTTCCTTTGAGAAGTACACTAACAGCTATTTTAAACGTTACCATTTCATTCATTTAGAAATGTTAAGCATACACAGAATAGTTACATTACTGTGTACCAAAACTGACATTATAATTTCTAATGCTGCTTTTTCTAAAGTTCAAAGGACTGTGTAAGTCTTAATAATACTACAGTAAATTTGAAACAAAATATACACATGAGTGACACTACCTCAGAAAATTTAAACTCATGTTATAAAAAACCCGCATACATGGAATACAATAATGAGCTGCGTAGATAAGAATGCGGAATTGTGTTGAAAGTATATATCTTCAGAAGAGTAAACTGATTTTAAAAAGTTCTGTTGAGAAGTAAACTAACAGTTATCTTAAACATAAACTTTTCATTCATTCTGACAGGTTAAACATACACAGTATAAGTTCGTTACTGTGTAACAAAACTGAGTTTTATTTCAGTGCCTAATACTGGTTTAACTGAAGTTCAGAAGACTGTGTAAGTCTTGTAAATACTACCGTAAATAACAATCCAAAAACACACATTAGTGACACTAAAGCATATACCTCAAAACTCATTTTAGTAGAAACCAGGCTTCAAAGAATAATTAAATGTGCCTTGTAAAATAGTGTTAAGAACTGTGTTGAAGGACTCTATGTTCTGAAATACAAACTGCTCTTTTACAAGTTCTCACAAGATGGAAATTAAGAGATTTATGAAATATAGTTATTTCATTCAGTTTGATAGTTTAAGCACACTTGTTATAGGTACATAGCTTTTAAAAAATCTGAGTGCTATTTCATTTTCTAATGGTTTTATCCCTGATATTCAGACATTTTGTTAGTATTGTAAATTTTACAGTCAATTTCCAACCTATATACACATGAGTGACACTGTCACAGCAAACATTTAACTCGCATACAAAGAATACATGAATCGGCTGTGTAATAAGAAATTAGGAATTGTTTTGTAAGAATATATCTTCAGAAGAATGAACTGATTTTAACTAGTTCTTTTGAGAAGTAAACTAACAGTTATCCTAAACATTACCTTTTTATTCATTGTGAGAGTTTAAGCATGCACAGTAAAATCGTGTTAAAAACTGTGCTGAAGGACTCTATGTTCTGAAATATAAACTGCTCTTTTACAAGTTCTCACAAGATGGAAATTAAGAGATATATGAAATATAGTTATTTCATTCAGTTTCCAGTGTGAAGAACACCTGGTATAAGTACATAGCTTAGTAACAAATCTGCGTGCTATTTCAGTTTCTAATGGTTTTTTCCCTGATATTCAGACATTTTGTTAGTATTGTAAATATTATGGGCAATTTCCAACCTATATACACATGAGTGACACTATAACAGTAAACTTTTAACTCTTGTTAGCAAACACTCGCATAAAAAGAATACATGAATCGGCTGTGTAATAAGAAATTAGAAAGTGTATTGTAAGAATATATCTTCAGAAGAATGAACTTATTTTAACTAGTTCTTTTAGAAGTAAACTAACACTTATCTTAAATATAACCTTTTCATTCATTCTGACAGGTTAAACATACACAGTATAAGTACGTTACTGTGTAACAAAACTGAGTTTTATTTCAGTTCTTAATACTGGTTTACCAGAAGTTCAGAAGACTGCGTAAGTCCTGTAAATACTACGGTAAATTACAATCCAAAAACACACATTATTGACACTAACTCAGATAACTCAAAACTCATGTTAGTAGAAACCCGGCTACAAAGAATAAGTAAATGTGCCTTGTAAAATAGTGTTAAGAACTGTGCTGAAGGACTCTATGTTCTGAAATATAAACTGCTCTTTTACAAGTTCTCACAAGATGGAAATTAAGAGATTTATGAAATAGAGTTATTTCATTCAGTTTGATAGGTTAAGCACACCTCTTATAGGAACATAGCTTTGTAACAAATCTGAGTGCTATTTCATTTTCTAATGGTTTTATCCCTGATATTCAGACTCTTTGTTAGTATTGTAAATATTACAGTCAATTTCCAACCTATATACCCATGAGTGACACTATATAAGTAAACTTTTAACTCATGTTAGCAAAGACCTGCATACAAAGAATACATGAATCGGCTGTGTAATAAGATATTAGGAATTGTTTTGTAAGAATATATCTTCAGAACAATGAACTGATTTTAACTAGTTCTTTTGAGAAGTAAACTAACAGTTATCCTAAACATAAAGTTTTCATTCATTGTGAGAGTTTAAGCATACACAGTATAAGTACGTTACTGTGTAATGAAACTGAGTTTTATTTCAGTTCCTAATACTGGTTTACCTGAAGTTTAGAAGACTGTGTAAGTCTTGTAAATACTACCGTAAATGACAATCCAAATACACACATTAGTGACACTAACTCATATACCTCAAAACTCATGTTAGTAGAAACCTGGCTACAAAGAATAACTAAATGTGCCTTGTAAAATCGTGTTAAGATCTGTGCTGAAAGACTACATGTTCTGAAATATGAACTGCTTTTTGACAAGTTCTCAAGAGATGGAAATGAACAGATAAATGAAATATAATTACCTCATTCAGTTTGAGAGGTTAAAACACCCAGTTTAGGTACAATGCTATGCAACAAATACGAGTCCTATTTCAATCCCTAATACTCATTTCCCTGAACTTCAAACGACTTTGTAAGTCTTGTAAATAGTACAGTCAATTTGCAACCTATATACATATGAGTGACACTATCACAGTAAACTTTTAACTCATGTTAGATAACACCCGCATACAAAGAATTGATTAAGCAGGTGTGTAATAAGAAATTAGGAATTTTTTTGTAAGAATATATCTTCAGAAGACTGAACTGATTTTACCTAGTTCTTTTGAAAAGTAAACTAACAGTTATCTTAAACATAACCTTTTCATTCATTGTGAGAGTTTAAGCATACACAGAATAAATATGTTACTGTGTAACAAAATTCAGTTTTATTTCAATTTTTCATACTGGTTCACCTGAAGTTCAGAAGTCTGTGTAAGTCTTGTAAATACTACCATAAATGACAATCCAAAAACACACATTAGTGACACTAACTCATATACCTCAAAACTCATGTTAGTAGAAACCCGGCTATAAAGAATAACTAAATGTGCCTTGTAAAATCGTGTTAAGAACTGTTTTAAAAGACTGTATGTTGTGAAATATGAACTGCTTTTGTACAAGTTCTCAAGAGATGGAAATGAAGAGATATATGAAATACACTTACCTCATTCAGTTTGAGAGGTTAAAAACACCCAGTTTAGGTACAATGCTATGTAACAAATATGAGTCCTATTTCAATCCCTAATGCTCATTTCCGTGAACTTCAAACGAATTTCTAAGTCTTGTAACTAGTACAGTCAATTTGCAACCTATATACATATGTGTGACACTATCAGAGAAAATTTTTAACTCATGTTAGACAAGTCCCGCATACAAAGAATAAATTAAGCAGGTGTGTAATACAAAATTAGGAATTGTTTTGTAAGAACGTATCTTCAGAAGAATGAACTGATTTTAACTAGTTCTTTTGAGAAGTACACTAACAGCTATTTTAAACGTAACTATTTCATTCATTTAGAAATGTTAAGCTTACACAGTGTAGTTACATTACTGTGTACCAAAGCTGACTCCTATTACAATTTCTAATGCTGCTTTTTCTTAAGTTCAGACGACTGTGTAAGTCTTAAAAATACTACAGTAAATTTGAAACATAATATACACATGAGTGACACTACCTCAGAAAATTTTAACTCATGTTAGAAGAAACCCGCATACATGGAATACATAAAGGAGCTGCATAGTAAAGAATGCAAAATTGTGTTGAAAGAATATATCTTCAGAAGAATGAACTGATTTTAACTAGTTTTTTTGAGATGTAAACTACCAGTTTTCTTATACATAACCTTTTCATTCATTGTGAGAGATTAAACACACGCAGTATAAGTACGTAATGTGTAACAAAACTGAGTTTTATTTTAGTTCCTAATACTGCTTTACCTGAAGTTCAGAAGACTTTATAAGTCTTGTAAATACTACCATATATGACAATCCAAAAACACACATTATTGACACTAACTCAGATACCTCAAAACTCATGTTAGTAGAAACCAGGCTACAAAGAATAACTAAATGGGCCTTGTAAAATCGTGTTAAGAACTGTGCTGAAAGACTATATGTTCTGAAATATGAACTGCTTTCTTACAAGTTCTCAAGAGATGGAAATAAAGAGATATATAAAATATACTTACCTCATTCAGTTTGAGAGCTTAAAAACACCCTGATTAGGTACAACGCTATGTAACAAATATGAGTCCTATTTCAATCTCTAATGCTCATTTCCCTGAACTTCAAACGACTTTGTAAGTCTTGTAAATAGTACAGTCAATTTGCAACCTATATACATATGAGTGACATTATCACAGAAATCTTTTTACTCATGTTAGACAAGACCCGCATAAAAAGAATAGATTAATCAGGTTTGTAATAAGAAATTAGGAAGTGTTTTGTAAGAATATATCTTCAGAAGAATGAACTGATTTTAACTAGTTCTTTTGAGAAGTCTAACAGCTATTTTTAATGTAACCATTCCCTTCATTTAGAAATGTTAAGCATACACAGTGTAGTTACATTAATGTGTACCAAAACTGACTTTTATTACAATTTCTAATGCTGCTTTTTCTTCAGTTTAAACGACTGTGTAAGTCTTAAAAATACTACAGTAAATTTGAAACAAAATATACACGAGTGACACTACCTCAGAAAATTTAAACTTATTTTATAATAAACCCACATACATGGAATACATAAATGAGCTGCATAGTAAATAATGCGGAATTGTGTTGAAAGAATATATCTTCAGAAGAATAAACTGATTTTAAAAAGTTCTGTTGAGAGGTAAACTAACAGTTATCTTAAAAATAACCTTTTCATTCATTTTGACTGGTTAAACATACACAGTATAAGTACTTTACTGTGTAACAAAATTAGTTTTATTTCAGTTTCTAATACTGGTTTACCTGAAGTTCAGAAGACTGTTTAAGTCTTGTAAATACTACAGTAAATTATAATCCAAAAACACACATTAGTGACACTAACTCATATAACTCAAAACTCATGTTAGTTGAAACCCAGCTACAAAGAATAACTAAATGTGCCTTGTAAAATAGTGTTAAGAACTGTGCTGAAGGACTATATGTTCTGAAATATAAACTGCTCTTTTACAAGTTCTCACAAGATGGAAATTAAGAGATATATGAAATATAGTTATTTCATTCAGTTTGAAAGGTGAATAACACCTGGTATAGGTACATAGCTTAGTAACAAATCTGAGTGCTATTTCATTTTCTAATGGGTTTTTCCCTGATATTCAGACATTTTATTAGTATTGTAAATATTACAGTCAATTTCCAACCTATATACATATGAGTGACACTATCACAGAAAACTTTTGACTCATGTTAGCAAACACCCACATAGAAAGAATAGATTAATCAGCCGTGTAATAAAAAATTAGGAATTGTTTTGTAAGAATATATCTTCAGAAGAAAGAAAGGATTTTAATAAGTTCGTTTGAGAAGTACATTAACAATTATTTTAAACATAACCATTTCATTCAGTTTTAAAGGTTGAGCATACACAGTATTGGTACATTACTGTGTCACAAAACTGACTCCTATTACAATTCCTAATGGTGTTTTACCTGAAGTTCACAAGACTGTGTAAGTCTTATAAATACTACAGTAAATTTGCAACAAAATATACACTATCTCAGAAAACTTTTTAACTCATGTTAGAAGGAACCGACTTACAATTATTAGATAAATGAGCCGCATAATAAAAAATTCAAAATTATGTGGAGCTTCAACCAAGGAACACTGAAGAAGCCACACCGATACTGGTAGGAAAAGCAGAAACGTGGAAATGCGTAGAGGGCTACCCAGCTCCTTCGAGCAAACGGCAGCAGGTAGAGACTCGCATGGCAGGACGTGAGTTTAGCAGAGAGGAAAGGGTCCTGAGCCCCCGGAACAAAGCCCCAGCCTGCAGCCCCAGAGCCCAGAAGAGGCATAAGGACAGTATTTAGCTGGAAACAAGTCAGGATACTGTTTGTGAGACAGTCTGATTTTCAGACCCAGGATCCTTCTTAAAGAGACCGCGCAGAACATCTCTCTCAAAAACAATCACCTGGGGCTCCTGGGGATGGGGGGAGAGAGGAGAGGACCAGAGGAATAGGAAGAGATTGTAATCTAGGAGGCATAGGGAGAAACATTTTGGGAGATAGCCACCCTAACCCCTGGGACGAGTCACTCCCCATAGCTGAAGTGAATATTTCCCCTGGAAAAAGCAATACCAGCAAAGGGAAGCAGGAGAGCAGTTAAACAAGCTCCCCTGCAGCATTCAGAGCACAGTCGCATAGAAGGAGGGAGCTTTCAGGTCTACAGTAGTGAGTCTTAGCATCCGAGCTGCAATGCCCCAGCCCACATGGCTGAGGGCGCACCAGAGAGCGGGTGGCAGCGGGAGACAAAAGCACGGTTCTGCTGGCAGGGGCGGAAGCCGGCTGGCCACCACTGGGCTCAGGTGTGAGCTCAATCTTGCCCGGCTGGGGAGAAGGGTGCGTGCAAAAGCGGTCAAGCTCAGCTGCCGGCAGCCTGTAATCCAGCCTCCGGGAGAAGGGCGGAAACCCCGGAAAGGGTGGAGACCATCCCCGTAGCAAGGGCAGAGGAGCACAGCCTTGCCCCGCCTGTGCAACCCAGGCTTGTGGTCTGACTTGGTAGCCGGCTCCTCCCATGGGGGAGGAGGCAAAAGCCCAGAAGAGGCGGAGTTCCGCTACGGAGCTGAGCTTGGGCACGCAGCCCTGCCCAGCAGTAGAGCTAAGGCTAGCAGCTGTTCCTTGAGTAGGATCCTCTGCAAGGGCAGGGCGAAAGCTTGGAAAGAGGCGGAGACCCGCAGCTGAGCAAAGGTGCTCACTAGTGCCCTCAGGACCGAGCATAACATCACACACAGGGGCAGGGCAAAGGCCAAGGCCACCAACCCTTGTGCTCCCGAGCATGTGATCACAGCCACTCCCGTGAAGAGAAAATGTGGAGGCAGAAAAATACAACACAAATAAACCAAGAGAAATCCCCAGAAAAGGAACTAAGTGAATCAGATATAACCAAATTACCAGATGCAGAGTTTAAAATAACAATTGATAGGATGCTCAAAGATATTAGAACAACCATAGATGGCCATTACAAAAACCTAAATAAAGAGATAACAAATATAAAAAAGGACATTGAAATAATAAAAAAAAAATCAGTCAGAAATGACAAATACAATATCTGAAATAAAGAATACAATGGAAGGAATTAAAAGCAGGATGGATGAAGCAGAGAATCGAATCAGTGAGTTAGAGGACATAATAAATAAAGGCACAGAAGCAGAGCAGAAAAAAGAAAAGAGACTCAAAAAGTCTGAGGAAACTCTAAGAGAGCTCTGTGACAACATGAAGAGAAATAACATCCGCATCATAGGGGTTCCTGAAGAAGAAGAGAAAGAACAAGGGATAGAGACATTGTTCAAACATATTATAGCGGAAAACTTCCCCCAATTAAGGCAGGAAAACATTTCACATGGTCAGGAAGCACAGAGAACTCCATTAAGGAGAAACCCAAAGAAACCAACACCAAGACACATCATAATTAAAATACCAAAGCTAAATGATAAAGAGAAAATATTAAAAGCTGCTAGAGAAAAAAGACTATCACCTACAAAGGAGCCCCCATAAAAATGACTTCTGACTTCTCAACAGAAACACTTGAGGCCAGAAGGGAATGGCAAGAAATATTCAAAGTAATGCAGAACAAGAACCTACAACCAAGACTACTTTATCCAGCAAGGCTATCATTTAAAATTGAAGAAGAAATAAAAAGCTTTACAGACAAAAAAAAATCTCAAGGATTTCACTGCAACCAAACCAAGGCTGCAAGAAATGCTAAGGGACCTGTTGTAAACAGATCAAAGGAAAAAAAGAATATAGCAAAAGAGAAATACAGTTTTAAAGAAAAAAAATGGCAATAAACAATTACATATCAGTAATAACCTTAAATGTTAATGGATTAAATGATCTGATCAAGAGACATAGGGTAGCTGCATGGATAAGAAAACAGGACCCATACATATGCTGTCTACAAGAAACACACCTTAAATCAAAAGATGCACACAGACTGAAGATAAACGGATGGAAAAAAATATTTCACGCAAATGGAAATGAAAAAAAAAGCTGGGGTAGCAATACTTATATCAGACAAAATGGACTTTAAAACAAACACCATAGTTAGAAATAAAGAAGGTCACTACATAATGATGAAGGGAGCAATCCAAAAGGAAGATATAACCATTATAAATATCTACACACCTAATATAGGAGCACCTAAATATATAAAGCAGACTTTGATGGACTTAAAGGGCGAGATCAACAGCAATACTATAATAGTAGGGGATTTCAATACCCCATTAACATCATTAGATAGATACTCAAGAAAGAAAATTAACAAAGAAACAGCAGACTTATTGGAAACACTAGATCAACTCGATTTAATAGATATCTTCAGAACCATTCACCCTAAAACAGCAGAATATACATTCTTTTCAAGCGCTCATGGTACATTATCTAGAATAGACCAAATGTTAGGGCACAAAAGTGGGCTCAACAAATTTAAGAAGATTGAAATCATATCGAGCACTTTCTCTGATCACAATGGCATTAAACTAGAAATCAACCACAATAGAAAAATTGAAAAACATTCAAACACTTGGAAACTAAATAGCACATTATTAAACAATGAATGGGTTAACATTGAGATCAAAGAAGAAATTTAAAAATTCATAGAAACAAACGATAATGAGCATACATCAACTCAAAATTTATGGGACACAGCAAAAGTAGTACTGAGAGGGAAGTTTATAGCATTACAGGCATACCTCAAGAAGCTAGAAAAAGCTCAAATAAAAACTTAACCCTGCATCTAAAAGAACTAGAAAAAGAACAGCAAGTAAAGCCCAGAGCTAGTAGAACGAAGGAAGTAATAAAGATCAAAGCAGAAATAAATGACATAGAGGCTAAAGAAACAATACAGAGGATCAATGAAACTAGGAGCTGGTTCTTTGAAAAGGTAAACAAGATCGATGAACCTTTAATGAGGCTCACCAAGAAAAAAAGAGAGAGGACTCAAATAAATAAAATTAGAAACAAGAGTGGAGAAATAACAACTGACACAACAGAAATACAAAATATTGTAAGAAAATACTATGAAGAACTGTACGCCAAAAAACTAGACAACCTAGATGAAATGGACAAATTCCTTGAATCATATAATCTTCCAAAAATCAATCTGGAAGAATCAGAAAACCTAAACAGACCAATTACAACAAATAAGATTGAAACAGCTATCAAAAAACTCCCAAAAAAGAAAAGTCCTGGGCCTGATGGCTTCACAAGTGAATTCTACCAAATATTCAAAGAAGAACTAACTCCTATCCTTCTCAAGCTATTTCAAAAAATTCAAGAGGAAGGAAGACTTCCAAACTCCTTTTATGAGGCGAGCATAATTCTGATTCCAAAACCAGGCAAAGACAACACAAAGGAAGAAAATTATAGGCCAATATCCCTAATGAACTTAGATGCAAAAATTCTCAAAAAAATATTAGCAAACCGGATCCAGCAGTATATGGAAAAAATCATACACCATGATCAAGTAGGATTTATTCTTGAAAGGCAAGGTTGGTACAATATTCGCAAATCAATCAATGTGATTCTTCACATAAACAAAAGAAAGGAGAAAAACGACATGATAATTTCAATAGATGCAGAAAAAGCATTTGATAAAGTCCAGCACCCATTCATGATCAAAACTCTCAGCAAAGTGGGAATACAGGGAACATACCTCAACATGATAAAGGCCATCAATGACAAACCCACAGCCAACATTATAC
>NW_027095805.1:0-38407 GCF_036850995.1 Saccopteryx leptura | reverse complement strand
TCACCACTCTTATTTAACATGGTCCTGGAAGTCCTAGCCACAGCTATCAGACAAGAAGAAGAAATAAAAGGAATTCAAATGGGAAAAGAAGAAGTAAAACTATCATTATTTGAAGATGATATGATATTGTATATAGAAAACCCTAAAGTCTCAGTCAAAAAGCTACTGGACGTGATAAATGAATTCAGCCAAGTGGCAGGATATAAAATCAATACTCAGAAATCAGAGGCATTTTTATACACCAACAATGAACAGTCAGAAAGAGAAATTAAGGAAACAATCCCCTTCACAATTACAACCAAAAAAATAAAGTACCTAGGAATAAACTTAACCAAGGAGACTAAAGACTTGTACTCGGAAAATTACAAAGCATTGATAAAAGATATCAAGGAAGATACAAACAAGTGGAAGCATATACCGTGCTCATGGTTAGGAAGAATAAACATCATTAAAATGTCTATATTACCCAAAGCAATCTATAAATTGAATGCAATACCAATTAAAATACCAATGACTTACTTCAAAGATATAGAACACATATTCCAAAAATTTATATGGAACCAAAAGAGGACACGAATAGCCTCAGCAATCTTAAAAAAGAAGAATAAAGTGGGAGGTATCACACTTCCTGATATCAAGTTATACTACAAGGCCATTGTACTCAAAACAGCCTGGTACTGGCATAAGAACAGGCATATAGATCAATGGAACAGAACAGAGAACCCAGAAATAAACCCACAGTTCTATGGACAACTGATATTTGACAAAGGAGGCAAGGAAATACAATGGAGTAAAGACAACCTCTTTAACAAATGGTGTTGGGAAAATTGGACAGCTACCTGCAAAAAAATGAAACTAGATCACCAGCTTACACCACTCACAAAAATAATTTCAAAATGGATAAAAGACTTAAATGTAGGCCGTGAAACCATAAGCAGCTTAGAAGAAAACATAGGCAGTTATCTCTCCGACATCTCTCTGAGCAATATATTTGCTGATTTATCTCCATGGGGAAGTGAAATAAAAGACAGGATAAACAAATGGGACTATATCAAACTAAAAAGCTTTTGCACAGCTAAAGACAATAAGAACAGAATAAAAAGACATACTACACAATGGGAGAACATATTTGACATAGCGTCTGATAAGGGATTAATAGCCAAAGTTTATAAAGAACTCATAAATCTCAACACCAGGAAGACAAACAATCCAATTCAAAAATGGGCAAAAGAGATGAATAGACACTTCTCCAAAGAGGACATACAGATGGCCAACAGGCATATGAAAAAATGATCAACATCACTAATGATTAGAGAAATGCAAATTAAAACCACAATGAGATATCACCTCACACCAGTCAGAATGGCGCTCATCAACAAAACAACACAGAATAAGTGCTGGTGAGGATGTGGAGAAAAGGGAACCCTCCTGCACTGCTGGTGGGAATGCAGACTGGTGCAGCCTCTGTGGAAAATAGTATGGAGATTCCTCAAAAAACTGAAAATCGAACTGCCTTTTGACCCAGCTATCCCACTTTTAGGAATATACCCCAAGGACACCATAGAACGGCTCGAAAGGAGAAATGCACCCCCATGTTTGTGGCAGCATTGTTCACAATAGCGAAGATCTGGAAACAACCCAAGTGTCCGTCAGAGGACGAGTGGATTAAAAAGCTTTGGTACATATATACTATGGAGTACTACTCAGCCATAAGAAATGATGACATCGGATCATTTACAATAACATAGATGGACCTTGATAACATTATACGGAGTGAAATAAGTAAATCAGAAAAAAATCTAAGAACTACATGAATCCATACATAGAAGGGACATAAAAATGAGACTCAGAGACATGAACAAGAATGTGATGGCAACAGGGGTGGGAAGTGGGGGGAGGGGGGATGAGGTGAAGAAGGAGAGAGGGGTTGGGGGAGGGGAGGAGCACAAAGAAAACCAGATAGAAGGTGACAGAAAACAATTTAACTTTGGGGGAGGGGTATACAGCACAATCAAATGTCAAAATAATCTAGAGATGTTTTCTCTCAACATATGTACCCTGATTTATCAATGTCACTGCATTAAATTTAATAAATAAATTTAAAAAATTAAGTATCATGTCTATTTAGCATCATTTTTCAGTTCCCTTTTTAAAAAAAATTCATTTTGACATTGACATTTGAAGAATATGGTACGTCCCTTCCCCTTTTAAAGAACAAACCTTTTCTTATTTTGCATTTGTCTGATGGTTCCTCTTAGATTGAGGTTAATGCATTTTGGGGCAAAATTATGTATAAATGATGTTGTGTCCTTCTCTGGGTATCACATTTGGAGGCACATGTTATCTGTCATTAGCAATAGTGATTTTGATGACCCATCAAGGTGTTGGCCAATGTTTTCACTGTAAAACTGGTTTGGTTTTCCTCCCTCCCCCTGCCACTTGCAACAACAAGCAGTGTGTGAAAGCCACATTATGCCATGCAGAAAATATCCTCACCCTCCTCCAAATTTCCTTCTTGGATCTAGTATCCATTGATGATGATTCTTACCTGGTCTTCTTTTCTCTTTTCTTTTCCTTTTTCTTTCTTTTTCTCTTCTTCACTATCTTTCTGGCATAACAAGTTGTTCTGGCTTCTCCTAGTTACCCTACCTCAACTCTGTAATTGGACATTTTTTTTTTTCCTGAAGCTGGAAACGGGGAGAGACAGTCAGACAGACTCCCGCATGCGCTCGACCGGGATCCACCCGGCACGCCCACCAGGGGCGACGCTCTGCCCACCAGGGGGCGATGCTCTGCCTCTCCGGGGCGTTGCTCTGCTGCGACCAGAGCCACTCTAGCGCCTGAGGCAGAGGCCAAGGAGCCATCCCCAGCGCCCGGGCCATCTTTGCTCCAATGGAGCCTTGGCTGCAGGAGGGGAAGAGAGAGACAGAGAGGAAGGAGGGGGATGGGGTGGAGAAGCAAATGGGTGCTTCTCCTATGTGCCCTGGCCGGGAATTGAACCCGGGTCCCCCGCACACCAGGCTGACGCTCTACCACTGAGCCAACCGGCCAGGGCCTGGACATTTTTTTGAGGAGCCCTGATTTCTTTTAGCAGGAAAAGGTATTAGAGACCAAGATCAAGATGCTTGATGATCTCATTGCTACTAGAATGTCTGCCTCTTGACCCTTTCATTGGACAGAACTATGAAATATATACATGTATATGCATATAGCATACACATATACATGTACAAACATCTTTACATGTGTACATGAAAACACAGGTCCCTGAATAACGTCATTTCATTCAATATTATGTGGTTATAATGTTGATAAAATGCCACAGAAATATAATTTTTGTTTGTATCATTTGTATGCAGATTTTGGATTATTTGAAATATAAAAAAATTGAAATTTTCTAAGAAATATTTTCAACATTATTTTTTTTTGCTTTTAAAACATGGAAGCATACCTAGAATATAATATTCAATACCTTTCAAAAACCTCTTTAAAGGTAGATACAAATTCTTTATGGTACATACCTTATTAGCAAAACAGAGCCCATAATAATGGATTGTTTAGAAAAAAGTAATCCCTTACTAGCCAATTTATTCCTTTCTAGAGGGGAAAAGAGCTTGAGGATTTGTGTATCAGTGATGGAAGTTAAAAATGTATTGAATCGGCCCTGGCCAGTTGGCTCAGCGGTAGAGCGTCGGCCTGGCGTGTGGGGGACCTGGGTTTGATTCCCGGCCAGGGCACATAGGAGAAGCACCCATTTGCTTCTCCACCCCCCCTTCCTCTCTGTCTCTCTCTTCCCCTCCCACAGCCAAGGCTCCACCCGGGCGCTGGGGATGGCTCCTTGGCCTCTGCCCCAGGCGCTAAAGTGGCTCTGGTCGCGGCAGAGCGATGCCCCAGAGGGGCAGAGCATCGCCCCCTGGTGGGCAGAGCTTTGCCCCTGGTGGGCGTGCCGGGTGGATCCTGGTCGGGCGCATGTGGAGTCTGTCTGACTGTCACTCCCCGTTTCCAGCTTCAGAAAAATACAAAAAAAAATGTATTGAATCTATGATTTAGTTGCACACTTTGTGTCAGCTTAGATTCAAACAAAACTTATACTGTTAAATGAAGTGTGTTCATTCTTACCCAGTTCTTTCTATGAACTGAATCCTTTTAATAGAAGTTATAGTTTGGCAAGTAGGAGCTGGGATATTGATTGTTCCTCCCCAGAGGGTTGATTGCAAGCTTTGACAATTTGGCTCAAATTTTTCAGCCCACTAGAGAATCAATATTTTCCAATCCTTGTACAAAGTTTTTATAAATACATATATTAGAATGTTATAAGTAAGGTAATCATTTTCCTGTTATTTACAATTTTCTGTGTTAGTAAATTTAATTCTCAAAATCTTTTCTGTGAAGGTAAAAACTGTACTTTTTAAGACTGACCTAACTTGCTTTGACAAGATAGCTTGGTTGGTTAGAGTGTCTTTTAATAGAAGTTGCCAGTTTGATTCCCAGTAAGGGCACATATAGGAACAGATTGATGTTTCTGTCTTTTTTTCTCTCTCCTTTCTCTCTAAAATCAATAAATAAAATTTTTTCAAAAAACTGACTAAACTTGGTTACATTTTTACTTGGAAATTTTTTTTCGCTTATATATTCCTCTAGAAATACTATTTTTGTCATTTACTTCAATGTAGATGGGACAGAAGGCCTCACATAATTTCATTACTTTATCTTTACTACATATTTTCTGCTTTATTTTTTACCTAACAAATTATAATATATACTCAGCATTTCCTAGTCTACTTATATTCACTATGAATGATCTGCTTCTTATAACAACGTATTTAAAATGTCCCACTATTCCAAATCAGATTATATTTTTCATTGATTCTTGATATTTAGGATTTTTTCATTTTAAAAACTTCACTTTCCACAAATTTGCAAGCATCATTTGTAACATTATCTAATCACATTTTTTCTCTTCTTGACCCATTTCACTATTTAAAAAACTCATGAATGCAAATTACATGGAATTTTTTAGTGTAAGACACTTATGTTGAATAAAATATACCCTAAGATAAAATGAAAAAGTTTAGGAAGATGAATACTTACTAATATTTTCTTTACTTTGTATTCTATAAATGTACTTTATAATATCAAGGTCCAGGAGTAATAAATAACACTCAATTATTAATTGTCAGTATAGCTGCAAGGGTTTGGTTATATTTCTATGAGCAGTGGATCTATAAAAAGTTAAAAAGAACAGAAGCAGTCCTACTCAAAATTTAAGGGTAAAGCAATCAAATAAGAAAGTTACAGAGTTCTACTGAAAGGAGAAAGGGAAATAGAACTATTTTTGAAACTAAGTCATTTAAAATTTCATACAACTCTAACAAAATATGAAGATAAAAGATCTTAGCATTTCAGCCAAATTATAATATGCATATAAAAGTACATAATTTATAAGTATATAGAGCAGTAACTTTTCACAATATGAATACAGTAGTTCAGCTATCACTCAGGTAAATAAATAGAACAAACACTGAATGTCCCTAGAAACCTTTATGTTAACATAATATGGCACCCCCCCAAGTTACCATATTAGGACGTTTAGCATCATGTAATTATTTGTGGTTTTGAAATTTATATGGATTTTTTCACCCAGTATTATGTTAGTAATACACTTATATTGAAACCTGTAAAAATAATTAATTTTCACTAACATATTTATTCATATATACACATATATATTTTTAGATTATATTTTTTAGAACAGTTTTTGGAAACAGAAAAATGGAGCAGAAGGTACAGAGATTTCTATATAGCCCTAGCCTCCACATAGACAGCCTTTCTCAATAGCAATATACATCACCAGAGGGGTATAATTGTTGTAGTTTATGAACGTACAATGACAAATCGTCATCAGTTAAATCCGTGGTATACATTAGCATTCCTCTTACTGTTATAAATCCATTGGCTTGGACAAATGTATAATGATATATATACATGACTATAGCATTCAAAGAATAACTTCATTGCCCTATGAGTCCTCAGTGCTCCTCCTATTCAAACCTCCCTCTCCTCACCCCCTGACAATCACTCAGCTTTTTACTGATAACAGAGATTTGCCTTTCCAGAGTATCATAAACTGGGATCATACAGTATGTAGCCTTTCAAATTACCTTTATTCACTTAGTAAGATGCACTGAATTTTCTTCATGTCTCTTCTTGGCTTAATATCTTATTCTCTTTATCACTAAAAAATATACTGTTTTCTTAAATGAACCACAGTTTATCTATTCACCTACTGAAAGAAATCCTGGTAGCTTCTCTGTTTGGGCAATTATAATAAAGCTGAGATTAAAATCTCCATGTGTGAGATTTTATGTGGACCTCAATTTGCAGCTACTCTGGATGAATTCAAGGAGCACGGTTGCTGGATTATGTGATAAGAGGATGTTTAGTGTTATAAGAGAGCACCAAACTGTCTTCTAAAATGAATGTAATTTTTTCGTCCTCACTAGGAATCAATGGGAGTTTCTGTTACTCCACATCCTTGTCTGCATTTGGTGTTGTCAGTGTTCTTTATGCTCACTATTCCAATAAGAGTGTTGGGATGTCTTCTCATTTATTTTCCATTCTCCTAATGACATTTGATGTAAAGCATCTTTTCAGATGCTTATTTCTCATGTGTATATGATGTTTGGTGAGGTGTCTGTTAAGGTCTTAGACCCATTTTTTAAATTGTGCTGTTTTCTTACTGTTGAATTTTAAGACTTCTTTGTATAATTGGATTATAGGCCCTTATCAGATGTGTATTTTGAAAATATTTTCTCCAAATATGTCATTTATTTTTTTATTCTCCTAAAAGTGTCCTTGATAGAGCAGAAATATTTAATGAAATACAGCTTATCAATTTTTTCTTTGATTGATTATACCTTTGTGTTGTATCAAAAAGTCATTTCCAAAACCAGCAGTCATCTAGATTTCCTTCTAAGTTATCTTCTAGAAGTTTTATTGCTTTGTGTTTTACATTCAGATTTGTGATCTATTCTGAGTTCATTTTTTATAAAAGTTATAAAGATTATGTCTAGAATTTTTGTATTTGTATGCCCATTTGTTCCAGAATCATTTGTTAAAAAGACTATTTTTGCTCCATTGTATTGCCTTTGTTCCTTTGTCAAAGTTTAGTTGACTGTATTCATGCAGTTCTTTTCTGGTCTTTCAATCCTGTTGCATTGACCTATTTGTGTTCTTTTTTGCCATTACCACAATGCTTTTATTACTGTGCCATTAGATTAAGTCTTGAGGTTGGGTAGTGTCAGTTCTCCGACTCTCTCTTCTCCTTTAATACTGTGTTGGCTATTCTGGGGTTTTGACTCCTTATATAAACTTTAAAGTTTATGGGCATGGCTGGTTGGCTCAGTGGATAGAGTGTCAGCCTGGTATGTGGACATCCCGGGTTAATCCCTGGTCAGGACACATATGAGAAGTGACCGTTTCCTCCTCTTCCCGTCTCTCTCTCCCTTCTTTTTCTTATCCTCTTGCAACCAGTGGCTCAGTTGTTTTGAGCATCAGCTTCAGGCACTAAGGATAGTTTCGTTGATTTGAGCATCGGCCACAGACAGGGGTTGCTGGGTGGATCCCAGTTAGGGTGCATACAGGAGTCTAACTCCTCTCACATAAAAAAAAATTAATTAATTTAAAGAAATATATAGACTTTTCAGTTTATCAATATTTACAAAATAATGTTGATTGGGATTGCATTGAATCTATAAATTAATTTGGGAAGAACTAACATCTTGACAATATCATGTCTTCATATATATGAACATGAATAGCTTACTACTTATTACTTCTTTTTTAAAGGTATTTGTTTTTCATTGAATTTATTGAGGTGACACTGCTTAACAAAATTATACAGGTTCCGGACGTACAATTCTGCAGCATATCTCTGTACCAGTATTCTGTTCACTGCCCCAAAGTCAAGTCTCCACCCAGCATCATTTAACGCCTTCATACCTTCCTTCACTTCCCCCTCAGCAGGAAAAAGACAAAAAACAAAAAAAGAGAAAAAAACTCATTTACTTCCTTTTTATATCTTTTGTCAAAATTTAGAAGTTTTCCTCCTAAATTTTGGACATATTACTTTTAGATTCATACCTAAGTAGTATATTTTGGAGGGTGCGATTATAAATGGAATTTCAAATTTTACTTTTTGTTCTGGCATATAGAAAAGCAATTTTTTTTATATCAACTTTGTATCCTGAAACATTTATGTAATTGTTTATTAGTTCCAAAAGGGATTTTTGGCAGTTCTTTCAGATTTTCCATAGTCATATGATCTGTGAATATAGTTTTATTTCTTCCTTGTCAGTCATTATATTTTAATTTCCTTTTCTTGTCTTACTGCATTAACTTTTATTTTACCTAAATTTATTTTTTTTATTTATTCATTTCTTTTTAACTGAACTTATTGGGGTTATACTGGTTAAGAGGATTGTATAGGTCTCGGGCACACAATTCTACAACACATCGTCTGTGCACTGTGTTGTGTGTTCACCACCCAAGTCCAGTCTTCCTCTATCGCCGTCAGCCCCATATGCTCTCCTACACCTCCTCTCACCCACGCCCCCTAGCAGTCACCATACTTTTGTCCATGTTCACAAGTTTTTCTTTCTCTCTCTTTTTTCCTCAGTTCCTTCAACCCCTCTCACCCAGACCCCCACCACATAGACGGGTTATATTTATTTTTTAAATATTTTTAGTTCTTTAGTTTGAAATATGTATTTACAATTAATCTAAGTCTACTTTTATTTTATATTACACCACTTGACAGGTAGTGAAAATACCTTATAATGACAAAATAGTCCTAATCCCTTCCTGTTTTTCCTTGTATTATTGTTTTTGTTCATTTTAGTTATATGTAAGCATACATAAGAATATATACAGCTCAAAAAAATTAGGGAATATTTCAAAATGGATATAAAGCTGTAAAATATCCCCTAATTTTTGTGAGCAGTATATAATACATCAGCATCGATAATCAAATATTGTATATTGTTATTATTTGAACATACTGTTGTTTGTTGAATAAATTAAGAATAAGACAAATAAAATTTTGTATTTTAGTTTCACATCTTATTCCTTTGATACTCTTTCTTTCTTTATGCAGATCTGAGTTTCTGACCTATATCACTTTCATCTTATTTAGTCAACTTCCTGCAAGGCAGGCAGGTGTGCTGGCGACATATTTCCTCCATTTTATCTGAGAAGGTCTTTATTTCTCTTTCATTTTTTAAGAATAATTTTGTAGGATACAGAATTCTAGGTTTAGTTTATCCCCTACAATATAAATATGTCATTTCCCTCTCTTTTAGTTTGTACAGTTTTTTGAGGAAAAGTTGATTATAATTTTTATCTTTCCTTCCCTATATATGAGGTTTTTTTCCTCTGGGATTTTTCAGGACTCTTTTCTTGATCTCAGATATTTACATCCTTAATATATGCCTTGATATAGAATGTATAACATTTATTCCGTTTTTGTGTTCTTTGAGATTTCTGAATCTGTGTTTTGGTGTTTGACATTGATTTGGGAGAAAAAAATCTATTAGTTTTCAAATATATTTTTCTGATCCTTTCTATGTTCTTCTCTTTTGGGAATAGCTATTACATATATTATACAGTTTTTGTGTTTGTCCCACTGTTCATGTATATTCTGTGTGTTTTTTTTTCAGTCATTTTTCTCTTTGCTTTTTAGTTTTAGAGACATCTATTGGGATAGTCTCAAGCTCAGATACTTTTTTTTGTTTTTTTTTTTTCACAGTTCTGACCTCTGCATTTATACTGACTATTCTTTTATGCTACCTATTTATCCATGAGAGTCTTTAGCATGTTAATCACAGTTCTTTATATACTAAATATCTGAGTCTGGGTCTGATGCTAAACCACTAAACCACTGCAAATGAAAACAGAAATAGTGGACCTAAGCAGAATTTTGCCTAAGGGCACAAATCACTCTGCCTTTATCCTCCTATTGGACAGAGAATAACAGTGATTTATAGCAAGGCTGCTTCAGAACCTTTGTTGGTAATCGGTTTACAGAGTTGTAATATTTTTTAAACACAACTAGAGACATGGGATTTCAAACATACATGGTGGGGCAAAATATCTTTATGTTTGCACTACTAGAAAATAATATAATAATAAATAATAATATAAGAATAAACTCTGTTTTGCATACTTATAACTGTAATCTATTTTTGCCCTGCCCTGTATTATTTCCCACCCTGCCTTTTAATATTTTATCCAGAGTAAGTAGTAAAATCTTTTAAGTAAGAACCATCATGATGACCTAAAGTACATAACCAAAATAATAATTTCAAATTTCTATGAAATATCAATAATAAATACTAGATTGATTATTACTAGCATGTGAATGAGCTTGTCTTGTCATTTTTGTCTATCTATCACTATTTTAGAACCAAATCCTTTTGTCTACTGATTTGCAAGCTTTTTTAAACACATGAAAAACAGAAGATAAAGAAACCAAACACTATTAAGTCTTTCCAAATTGCTTCTTGAATAATTATTGGTAATTGACTACAACCTTATATCTAAGGTGTTCACCCATTAGTCTGGCTGTCATTCTACTTTCCAAATATTTTATTTTGGAATTTTGCTGAGGAAACTCTTACCTTTTCTATTAGAATTGTCAGTCAACACATAGTAGCTATGTGTATAACACATCCTGAGAATGTGTAAACCAAAAAGAAATACATCCAGGTTCATTTTACAAAACCTTCTGATGACATCAGTGGTAGTTACCAGGTCTTGGAAATGGGTGATGGCTTTTTATAATGCTAAATATGATCATTTCGTTCCCAAAGTTGGATAGCTATTATCTTGCACTTTGAATTACCATTAGTTCCTTTCAATAAAAAGAATGCTATGAAAAGGCAATTTTTCAGATTGACGTGAGGGGCTCATGATTGTTCCTTTTGGAACTTGCAGTCCAGAGATACAATAATGAGATGTCCTCTACGCTTGCCAAGTTATGCTATAGGATTTGGCTACTGCTAAGGGCAAATATGAGTGCCTCTACTTTCCTGATACAGAATTTAACTAAAAGTTCTGTAACCTTGGCCAATTGGGCATACTATACTCTAGTAATAAAGTTGCAATTACTCAGTGTTCCACATAAGGATGGCATTAAAATCTTGTCAGGAAACTTTCACATGGCCAGGAAGAAGGGTCCTTCATGATGAGTGGAAAGGAAATATTTCCTGATACAGTTTGGAAACCAATTTACAGATGACTGCAACCAAATTCTCTCAGTCAGAATTTGCCAGAATCAATATATACTTCACATAGTTACTCCATGTGATCCTGAGGAGATGGGAAATTTGACTAAAGCTGAAGTACTTTGACAGTCTGTGTATCACTTCTTCTTTTAGGCTTGTTACATTTGTATGAAAATATTATACTTACAACATATAATCCTTCTATCTCTAGATACTCACATAAAGGGCAAATGATTTTTCAATAAAATAAAAAAGAGTAGATGAAAAGCAGAATAGTTAGAGCTAGAGAACTCCATGAGTACCTCAAAGATTCCGTTATCTGTCCTTCCAATGCTTACAAGGCAGAATATTCTAACAGGGACTGGTGAAGATTAAGGACTTTTCACTGGACATTAGTCCCAAAGAAGTAAGGCAGTCTCCATTATGAAGGAGAGAGTTGATGATCAGAGCTTAGGGCAGATGTGTCTTTTTCTGGATGAACTCTGCTTTTCAAGAAGTCTTTCCCAAGAAGGAGGTATGATAATTCAGAACCCAGGTAACCATAAGTATATGTCTAATGGTTGATGAGTTCATAATTAATTAAAAGCTTGCTATTTGAAGAGCTAAGAAAACAGAAGTAACATTTAAAAATATAATTTAGTTAAGCCTGACCAGGTGGTGGCGCAGTGGATAGAGCATCAGACAAGGACACAGAGGACCCAGGTTCAAATTACCAAAGTCCATGATGGTGAACCTATGACACGCGTGACAGCACTGACACGCGTAGCCATTTTCGATGACACACGGCCGCATACCAGAGAAGTATGGGGCCGCATGCCGAGAAGGATGTTTCATCCTTGGCTCCTGCACGGCCAGGTGCAGTAGCCGAGGATAAAACATTTGCTCTAGTGTAGACACTGTGCCAGAGGTCTGTAGGCCAAAACAACAGAACTCCGGCACAGAGCGTCTAGTTCTGGGACTTCCGGTTAGGCCGTTAGGGGATCTTTGACCTCACTTCTGGCCTGCGGAGCAGGGAGCAGCAGAATGCCCCAGGAGGATGCATCTCTGGGGGCCCTGTGATCGTCATTACCAGCAACCACATAACCACAGCAACCATCATCCAATCTACTGTTCTGGGGTGTCGTGGATTTCTAATTGACCATCATTACTGAGATAAGTGAGGGGAAGGCTGGGAGAGGAGAGAGCCTGTGCTATGGGTGCCGTTTCCCACCATTAGAAATAGCAGCAGCCATCTTAATTTACATAAGATGCAACTTGCAGAATTTCAAGACAGCATCTGGGCTCAAGTGTTTGTCAACTTGAGGTCAAAGCTTGAGAATCTGGAAAGGTGCCGCTTGGAGAATCAAGAGGAGTGCCACTATGGACAGGAAATTTGGAGTGCCTGGAACTGAATACCAGACACTTTTAGCACCCTGAAAAATATAGCAATGACTTTACTCACAATTTTTCCCTCTACGTACTTTTGTGAGACCTTATTTTCAGCATTAAATAATATCAAAATCAACAAAAAGAAACATTGACAGATGAAGTTAGTAGCGCTTGCTTGGGCTTGAAGTGTACAAAATACCAGCTTTCAATTGAAGATTTAGCCAATGAAATTCAGCATCAAAAAAGCCACTAATAGACAGGTTAGTTAAAGAATTCCCCCTCCCCCTCACTTATCTTAGTTCACGGCACCCCACACAAGTTAAATAATATCAAGACCAACAAAAGAAACTGACTGACAGATGAACAAAGAAGTCACTAAGCAGGTAAGTTAAATAATTAGTTTTTGGTTTATTAAATACAGTTATATATTACAATTATACATTTTTGTTATTTAAACTATAAATATCACAAAATTATGATTTTTTTCTCCAAGTGACACACCACCCGAGTTATGCTTGGTTTTTTGGCGAATTTTGACACACCAAGCTCAAAAGATTGCCCATCACTGCCCAAGGTCACCAGTTGAGCGTGGTCTCATCTGGTTTGAGCACAGTTCACCAGCTTGAACCTAAGGTCACTGGCTCGAGCAAGGAGTACCTCAGTCTGCTGTAGCCCCCCAGTCAAGGCACATATGAGAAAGCAATCAATAAACAACTAAGATGTTGCAAAAAAGAATTGATGCTTCTCATCTCTCTCTTCCTGTCTGTCTGTCCCTACCTGTGCCTCTACCTATCTCTCTGTCTCTGTCACAATAAATAAATAAATAAATAACTTAAAAATATATAATTTAGTTAAAATTGTGGAAAATTTTTGGCTTCTATATACAATATTATAAGTAAGAAATGGTTATCAGCATGATTAACCCATAATATATATACTTCCAAAGAATTTAATGTTTCAACTTTTGTTTATTAAAACAATTTTTTTGCTTAATGAAGATGTTATTACTACTGTTCAGCAAATATTTCCATCTCTTTGTTTCTTAGAAATATACTTCCTGGCCCTTTTATGAGCAGAATAAACGTGTGAGTAGTTTTGGCCAATGAATTGTGTGCAGGAGGGATGTGTGTTACTTCCAGAATATTTGATGCCTGATCCAGAGTTTCTTTTGTTGTTGATCCAGACTTTTCTTTCTAATGTCTTACCCTTCATCTGCTTGGCTCTAAGATAGGAATGATGCGCAACAGAATCATGACCACCTAAGATGGACATGTAACAGAAATTGAGTAGACTCTATCATTTAGGGCCACTAAGACTTTAGAGTTGTTTGACCAATCACAATTTAGCCTGTACTGAAATGGGTGAAGGAATAGTTTTCATTTTTTTTAATGTCATTACATATGAAGACACTGTGGTCTAAAATTTGTAAACTATTTTAGAATTTAAAATTTAAGAGGAACCTCAGTGTTAAACAGCCCATCTAGTTGCCTGGCAACTCAATTTTAGTTATCTTGGATCTTTTATAATGATTGAATTCTTCTTGAGAGAATTAAGTCCCAAATGTTGTTTAATTCCTATTCTGAAAACATGTCTGCCAATGCTTTATATATAAGATAAATATATCTCAAGTTAAATTGATGGGGCTTGGTAACTGATTGAGTGTAGTAGATGAAGTAGAGGGAAGTGTCAAGCTTGACTCAGGTTTTTTATTCTATGCCTGGATTGATTGACAATGTCTCTCACTGAGAAGGAACATTGGCAGAGAACCAGTGTTTTTAATGAAGACTGTAAATTCACTTGGGGCATGTTGACTTTGAGTTATCTAAGACATTAAAGAGGAGATGTTAAGATGCTAATTAAATAGGAAAGTCTGGACCTCAAAGGAGATATAAGAGATGTTTCAGTGTAGCAGGGGATGAGGATATTATTTTTAAAAATTACGATGCTATTTTATGTAGATTTTGTCACTCTTCATTTATGGGTACTTTATTAGTTTGTAGCTTCTTTGGGTTTTCTAGAAGAAATAATGTAAAATACATTTGATAAAATATATAGTATAAATTAAAGTATTACAAGTATTATAATAGTAATATAGTATATAGCAGATTAAATGCTTTTATGAACATTAACTCATAAGAACTCTGGGATTCTATCTTTTTGAACACTGCTTCAAAATCTTTAAATGAACACCTACTTCATTGCCCTTAAAGTAATCAGTTTCAGAATAGCATGGTCTCAATTTTGCTCACAAATGATAGTTCTAAAAATAGAAGTTATTTATTTACATATTAAATTTAATTAAGTTTATCTGATGATTAAAATTCACATAGTTTTTACTCATCAAAACTACTTTGGCATTAAATTATTACCTAAACAGTGTGTATAGGTATTAAAACATTTTTTGAAATAATTTTTGAAATTTTATTTTATTATTTTTTATTAATTTTTTAAATTTATTGTGTTACATGGATTCAAGACTTCAACTCAATATAACACCCTCAACCCCCAACAATGTGTATCCCAGTATATCCCCCTTTTCCCCCTCCCCCTACATCCCTCCTCCTTCCTCTTCCTAGGATTTGCTGTCCTGTTATCTGTGTCTGTGTGCTATGTACACATAATTTGGCTAATCTCTTCACCTATTCTGACCCCATCTGCTCATCACCCTTCCCTCTGACAGCTGTCCCTCTGCTCCCTGTAACCCTGCCTCTTCCTCTATTCTGTTGTTCAGTTTACCATGTTCATTAGATTCCACATATAAGTGAGATCATCTGTTACTTGTCTTTCTCTTCCTGGTTTATTTCACTTAGAATAATAACCTCCAGGTCCATCCATGATATTTCAAAAGGTAAAATTTCCTTCTTTTTTCACAGATGCATGGTATTCCATTGTGTATATGTACCACAGCTTTTTAATCTACTCGTCCACTGATGGACACTTGGGCTGTTTCCAGATCTTGGCTATTGTAAACAATGCTTCAATAAACATGGCTGTGCATATCATCTTTTGAATTAGTGTTTTGGGATTCTTAGGATATATTCCTAGAAGTTGGATAGCTGGATCAAAAGGCATTTCCATTTTTAATTTTTTGAGGAAATGCCATACTATTTTCTACAGTGACTGCAAAAGTCTGCATTCCCACCAGCAATGCAGGAGAATTCCCTTTTCTCCACATCCTCGCCAGCACTTGTTATATGTTGATTTTTTAATGAGAACCATTCTGACAGGTGTGAGGTGGTACCTCATTGTGGTTTTAATTAGTATGTGATTAGTGACATTGAACACTTTTTCATGTTTATTGACAATCTGTATATCCTCTTTGAGAAGTGTCTATTCAGTTCCTTTGCCTATTTTTAATTAGATTGTATATCTTCCTGGTATTGAGTTTTAGAAGTTCTTTATAAATTTTGGATATTAATCCCTTATCAGATGTATCAGCAAATATGTTCTCCCATTAAGTGGGTTGTCTTTTTATTTTGTTAATGGTGTCTTTTGCTGTGTGCAAAAGCTTTTTAGTTTAATGTAGTCCTATTTGTTTATTTTGTCCATTATTCACTTGACTACAGAGATATATCAGCAAAATATTGCTATGAGAGATATTAGAGAGTTTATTGGCTATACTTTCTTTCAAGATTTTTATGATTTTGTGACTTAACATTTAAATCTTATTCATCTTGAGTTTGTTTTTGTGAATGCTGTAAATTGGTAGTCTAGTTTTATGTTTGCATGTACCCGTCTAATTTTCCAACACCATTTAAGGAGACTGTCTTTACTCCATTGAATACTTTTGCCTCCTTTGTCAAATATCGGTTGACTGTGAAGACATGAGTTTATTTATGGTTTCTCTTTTCTGTTGCATTAATCTGTATGCTTGTTCTTATGCCATTACCAAGCTGTTTTGATTACAATTGCCTTGTAGTGTAACTAGGTATCAGTAAGTGTGATACCTCCCACTTTGTTCTTCATTTTCAAGATTACTGAGGCTACTGGGGTTCTTTTTGGTTCCATAGAAGTTTTTGAAATATTTTCTCTAGATCTGTGAATTATGCCATTGGTATTTTAATAAGAATTGCATTGAATCTATAGATTGTTTTGTGTAGTATGGACATTTTTATGATTTTAATTCTTCCAACCATAAACACAGTACATACTTCCACTTGTTTTTATCTTTCTGATTTATTTGTTCAATGTCTTATAATTTTACGAATACAACACTTTTACCTTCTTGGTTAAATTTATTCCTAGGTACTTTATTTTTTGTTGTCATTGTTACAAATGTATCAAGAAAATGTACCATGAGCACTTGAAAAGAATGTATGTTCTTCTCTTTTGGGGTGACATGTTCTGAAGGTATCAGTTAAATCCAGTTAATCTAGTGTGTTTCTGTGTTAATTTTCTGTCTGGAGGATCTATCCATTGATGTCAGTGGGGTATTAAAATCCTCTACTGTTATAGCTATCAATCTCACCCTTTATATTCCCCTTCAATAGAAGACTGGATAAAGAAGATGTGGCACATATACACTATGGAATACTACTCAGCCATAAGAAATGATGACATTAGATCATTTATAGCAAAATGGTGGGATCTTGATAACATTATACGGAGTGAAATAAGTAAATCAGAAAAAAACAAGAACTACATGATTCCATACATTGGTGGAACATAAAAACGAGACTAAGAGACATGGACAAGAGTGTGGTGGTTACCAGGGGTGGGGGGAGGGAGGACGCAGGAGGGAGGGAGGGAGAGATTTAGGGGGAGGGGGAGGGGCACAGAGAAAACTAGATAGAGGGTGACGGAGGACAATCTGACTCTGGGCGAGGGGTATGCAACATAATTTAATGACAAGATAACTTAGACATGTTTTTCTTTGAATATATGTACCCTGAATTATTAATGTCATCCCATTAACATTAATAAAAATTTATAAAAAAAAACAAAAAAAAAACCTGCTTTATATATTTAGTGCTCCCATATTGGGTACTTAAATATTTACAATGGTTATATCCTCCTGTTGAATTGCTCCCTTTATCATTATGTAATGATCTGCTTTGTCTCTTACTATAGCCTTTGTTTTAAAGGTTATTTTGTCAGATATAAGTATTGCTATGCCAGCTTTTTTTGTTTTTTCATTTCTATATGCATGAAATTTTTTTTCCATCCTTCACTTTCAGTCTATGTATATCATCTGTTCTTATCCATGCAGCTACCCTACACCTTTTGATTGGAGCATTTAGTTCATTTACATTTAAGATTATTGTTGATATTTACCTATTTATTGACATTTTATTCTTTAATTCTACAATCCTCTTTCTCTTTATTCGTATTTTACTTTGCTCTTTTTACAGCAGGCTCCTTAACATTTCTTGTAGTACTGGTTTGGTTGTAATGAATTCCTTGAGTCTTTTTTTATTTGAGAACCTTATTATTTTTCCTTCAATTTTAAGTGATGACCTTGCTGGATAAAGTAGTCTTGGTTGTAGGTTCTTTTTCGCAACACTTTGAATATTTCTTGCCAATCCCTTCTGGCCTCAGGTGTTTCTGTTGAGAAATCAGATGTTATCCTTGTGGGGGCTCCTCTGAAGGTAATTAACTGCTTTTCTCTTGAGTTCTTGGTATTCTTTCTTTGTCTCTTAACTTTGACATTTTAATTATGGTGTGTCTTTATGTAGGCCTCCTTGGGTTCATCTTTAATGGGACTCTCTGTGCTTCTTGAACTTGTGTGAGTTTTTCTTTCATCAATTTAGGGAATTTTTCAGCTATGATTTCTTCAAACATGTTCTCTATCCTTTGTTTGAGCTCTTCTCCTTCAGGAACCCCTATGATATGGATGTTGTTTCTTTTCATGTTGTCACAGAGGTCTCTTAGAGTTTCTTGAGTCTTTTTTGAGCCTCTTTTCTTTTTGCTGCTCTGTTTCTGTGCTTATGATTATCTTGTCCTCCAAATCACTGATTCAGTCCTCTACTTTATCCAGTCTGCTATTGATTCCTTCTAGTGCAGTCTACATTTCTAATATTGTATTTATCATTTCTGACTGGTTCTTTTTTATGATTTTAATGTCCTCTTTGATGCCTGCTATCTCTTTAAGTTCTCATTGTGACCATCCATTGTTGCTCTGAGATCTTTGAGCACCCTAAAAATCATTATTTTAAACTCTGCATCTGGTAGTTCCATTTCATTTAGATCTTTTTCTGGAGATTTCACTTGTTGATTCATTTGGATCATATTTCCCAGCCTGCTTATTTTGTCTGTGTATTAGGTAGTGCTGTCTGACTTTGAAATTTGTACGGTGACTTTATGAGGAAGATGGGCTTAGTGACACTGATCTCCAGGCCACCCAAGTTTCTTGCTCTAGTAATGCTTCTTAATAGTAGTATTTAGCCTCCTGTTATATATGAGCATTGAATGCAGTTGGTCCTTTCATGTGTGCCATTATTGCTTCAGGCTGGCTGGCTTTAAGGATCAACCTCAATCCTGTGTATTAGACTCTGTGCACTGTCTGTTCTGTTGGGTGTATTTATTCTCCACAGTGTCTGCTACCTGCTGGACTCATTCTTTGGGCATTTTGTTTGTGTAGCATTTTGTTTGTGTAGTTTAGCATTGGTGCTGTCTGCCACCTACTACTGATTGTGTTGGTTCTTGGTCTTCTTGCTTTGCCATCAGCCATTGTATATAACCTGCCGTGGGCTACCTGTCTGGAGCTCCTCCTCTGTTTGCTGTTTGTGTCTGCATTTTCTGTGTCTGGTCAATGTGGGAGGGGCCAACCTGTGTATGAGGATTAGCTTCTTCTTGTTTAGAGATGACAGCACCTGCATAAAAGCTCCAAGCTCCATAAGATTTGTTTTCACTTTTCAGCTGCTCCACCGCCTCTTGCTGCTGCCTCGTCTTCCCACAGAGTCTTCTGTAGAAAGACTGTAGTGTGGGCTCAGACAGGCCTCACCCCACCAACTCCTCTATGGGTTGCAAGCTTGGTAGGTTTGTTGCAGGAAGCAACAGCCAATGGAGGATAAGACACTCAGACAACTTGATTAATAAATCGAGGAAGGAGAATTTATTACTAGCCAGCGGAGCACATGAAGTTAGTAGCAACAAAGCATGAGTTCCTCAATTAGATTTTATTACAGGTTATATACCTTTACAGTACCTAAGCAATGAGTGCATGATTCCTTTGTTTAGGGTTCCCAGAACTCAAGAAGAGGGAAGGGGGAGTTTCAGTAGGGTCAGCAAGGGGGAAGGGGTTTCCAGATCACTGGTTATAGCTATATACATATCCAACTTTTCTTGCTTTATGTTGCAAGCAGCTCCAAGCAACCGTTTAGAGAACTATGGGATGTAGTTAATTTATAACTGGCTTACTCAGTTATCCCTGCTGGCTCTTTTCCTTTGTATTCTTCTGGTTTCTCCCCTCTCAAAGGAGAAAGGAGGCTTGATCCGTCTTCAGTTTAGGGTAACTGAGGATAGGAATACAATGTTAGTGGGACCTCCTATTTCAGAGATCTCTTGTTCAGGTGCTTAGTACAAGAAAAGTTACCCCCTACTCCAGAATCTAATCCCTCATTCACTTCTGGATACTCCAATTCTATTTCTCCCCAATGAGATGAGCAGCAGGTTCAGATTGGGTGGGGCCAACAGCCCCTCTGCAGAAGATCTTCCAGCTGGGGAATTCTAGTCTCAGGGAGGAAGACCAAGAGAGTCCTTCCCTGCAGTTGACAGTGCCCCCCCCAAATGGCTAAGCCCCTCAACCTGACCAAACAATAGGCTCAAGGAGACCCACACCTTGAATGTCCATGCTCCAAACCTGTCCCCTTTCCTCCTGTGGAACCTAGACCAATGGGGTAGAATATCCAGCACCCAGGCCAATTGACTGTGAACCTCCATCCTGTCCAATGAGTGGGAGCCACTGTTTGCTGGTGCTGAACACAGAAAGTGGAATTCGCCTTAGCTGGGCCCAGTGTCCAAGAAGCCCTCCCTTAGGACACATCGTCAGCAAGAGTCATTAGGTCCTGAACTGATGCTCTCCACTGCTGGTTTCTGGAAGTGCCAGTCCTAGGCCTCCCTGGAGGGAACTTGGTGCAGATCAGTGGGTGACACTACCTCAACAACCTTCTTAGAGCTACAAGCAATCCAGAGTTTGTGGCTGCCTCTGCTGAGCTCAGGTGCACATGTAAATACCAAACAATACACCTAGGCAGGCTTTTGCCTACACTGGGCCTAAGGGAAGGTCAGCAAAAGGCCAAGGTTCCCTGAGCTCCTCCTCTCTCTGCTCCCTGCTTTTGGGGCTTGGCCACTGGCATAAAACCTCTGGTGGAGTCTAGAGCCTGGGGCAATTCAGGGATTAGGAAGGGTGGTGGGTGTGGCTGTGAGTCTGTCCAGACTTTTTCACAGAACTCAGTAGGGTGTGGCCCCAGAAGTCCAGTGGGTATGGCCTCTGAGACCTAGAAGTGTGGTCTGACCTCAGTCTGGACAGTTTCTACTGAGTCACCACGAGGCAGAAGCACCAATCATAGTCTTAGGAAAATGTGGAAAAACTCCTGGCTTCAACGCCATGAAACTGAGTCACTGATGGGCCCCCTGCTTCCTGGCTGACTTCTCTTTTCAGAATGCCTGGCCTACATAAGGTGGGGCAGGAGAGAGTTCCAAGTGTGGGACAGTTGCTTTCCCCCAGGCTGATGCCAAAGGAGATTGCTCCACCCAGGAAAGATGGTGCCTGCAGTATTGGAGAATTACTCGGAACAGGGGCTTCGGTGGCTATCCCCCAGGTGTATCTCCCTGGGACACCAACTTCACATTCTCCTCACACAACTCTAGTCCTCTCAGTTTTCCCCCACCAGAGCCGTAGGTAAGTGGCTTTGAACAAGACTTTCTGCGGTGGCCCTTTATGATGGAGCCTGTGTCTCTGAGAGCTCCTGTCTCTTTCTTGCAGACAGAAACCCAGCTCTTCTCACATCCAAATGCTGTGTGGCACCTCTTCTAGGCTCTGGGGCTCTAGTCTGGCCACCCGGCCTGGGGCCTAGGACCCTCCCCTCTCAGGGTGACCCTCCTTTCTCAGGGCGACCCTCCCCATAGTGAGATTCCCTCCAGACCCTCTGCCACGGGTCGCTCCTGGGACTGGGGCAGACACCCTCTGCTTCTCCGCCCTTCTTATCTGTCTTGGTGTGGCTTCTTCTGTGATTCTTAGTTATGGGTACCTCTTCGTTTAGTCCAAAGTTGGCTTTTCAAGGTAATTGTTTTTGTTTGTTTGTTTATTTGTTTTTACAGTGACAGAGAGTCAGAGAGAGGGATGGATAGGTACAGACAGACAGGAACAGAGAGAGATGAGAAGCATCAATCATTAGTTTTTTGTTGCGACACCTTAGTTGTTCATTGATTGCTTTCTCATATGTGCCTTAACCATGGGGCTGCAGTAGACCGAGTAACCCCTTGCTCGAGCCAGCGACCTTGGGTCCAAGCTGGTGAGCTTTGCTCAAACCAGATGAGCCTGCACTCAAGCTGGCGACCTTGGGGTCTTGAACCTGGGTCCTCTGCATCCCAGTCTGATGCTCTATCCGCTGCACAACTGCCTGGTCAGGCAAGGTAATTGTTTTTAAATTAAGTTATACAGTGGTGCCTTGAGGTACGAGCAGACCAACATACAAATTTTTTTTTTTAAGATATGAGCTGTGACTCAGTCCGTATTTTTGTTTGAGGTCCAAGTGAAATTCCGAGATATGAGTCAGAATCAACTGGTCATTGTTTCAGCTCTTTTTAATGACACTTGTCACATTTCTGTAACATTTTTAAAGGCAGGCAAAAGCAAACCTCTTTGGATACATTTTTATTCTAAAGTCCTGCAAATGAAAGTGCCAAAACTGCAGCCAAAATGGCAAAACCAGGTGATGATTAAATGAAAAATACATAATGTTAAGCTTAGGTTAATTTTAAAGTTAAGAAAGTGCATTTTTTTACAATTAAGTTTTTGTGGTTTTATTTTTTTTATTATTTATTTATTTTTTTGTATTTTTCTGAAGCTGGAAATGGGGAGAGACAGTCAGACAGACTCCCGCATACGCCCGACCGGGATCCACCCGGCATGCCCACCAGAGGCAACACTCTGCCCACCAGGGGGCGATGCTCTGCCCCTCCGGGGCATCACTCTGCCATGACCAGAGCCACTCTAGCGCCTGGGGCAGAGGCCAAGGAGCCATCTCCAGCGCCCATGCCATCTTTGCTCCAATGGAGCCTTGGCTGTGGGAGGGGAAGAGAGAGACAGAGAGGAAGGACGGGGGGTTGGAGAAGCAAATGGGCGCTTCTCCTATGTGCCCTGGCCGGGAATCAAACCCGGGTCCCCCACACGCCAGGCCGACGCTCTACCACTGAGCCAACCGGCCAGGGCCTGTGGTTTCATTTTAAGTAAAGAAAGTTCAGTTTTAGTTTTATTTAAAGTAAAGAAAATGCAGTTTTAGTTTACATTAAGTGTTAAGAAAGTGCAGTTTTAGTTTACATGTCTACAGTGCCTACATCCCTTCCTCCCTCCCACCTCCTCCACCATTCACCTCCATTAGCCGCACTCGTCTGTCTCCAAGGTATGAATACAGTACTAAATAACACTTTTTTCTTTTATTTCGTATATTTTGTTATGCATTAGTAAAGTATACATGTTTGTTTCTTAATTTAAAACATGTCTTTTTTCATAATTTGAGATGGTTTGGGGATGTTTCACAGGGCTGGAATGGATTAAATCTATTTCAGTATTTTAAATGGGAGAAATTTGTTTGATATACGAGTTGATTGACTTATGAGCTCGGTTACAGAATGAATTAAACTCATATCTCAAGGTACCACTGTAATTCCATTTGGCCCTGGGAGGTGACAGTAGAAATGTCTGCCTACTCTGTCACCCTCTTGGAATCAGATATTAAAACTGAAGTCAGATGTACAAGGGGTCTAGCAGGAGGATTTGGGCAAGCTCCTTCAGAGGGAAACAGACCACATTCACCTCCATTTCTGAAGAGAACAGGAAGCTCTCCCTGAGCTTCATGTGTTTGAATGAGAATTTCCCTAAGAACTCATTAGGGCAGTTATGCATTTCTAGCCCTCCAGGTAAGAGAGCTAAAATTAACACCCACATATGTGCTATTTCTTCAACTATCAATGTAGCTTTTAAAATATAAGATTATAGAGAAATATGACTTGAAGCTACTGTCTCTTATTTTGAGTTAACACAAATGCCATACATGAAGTCATTTCATAAAATACTTTTAGTGTCTATGATACTGCATTTATTTTCTATTACAATTAAAGGAAATTAAGAACAAATCTGATTATTGATTAGTCTATGATTTAATGTGATTGAAGTTCTATTCTGGTAACTTAAAAGATGGCCCTGGCCGGTTGGCTCAGTGTTAGAGCGTTGGCCTGGCATGCAGGAATTCCAGGTTCGATTCCCAGCCAGGGCACACAGGAGAAGTGCCCATCTGCTTCTCCACCCCTCCCCCTCTCCTTCCTCTCTGTCTCTCTCTTCCCCTCCCGCAGCCGAGGCTCCATTGGAGCAAAGTTTGCCCGGGCGCTGAGGATGGCTCTGTGGCCTCTGCCTCAGGTGCTAGAATGGCTCTGATTGCGCAGAGCGATGCCCCAGATGGGCAAAGCATCGCCCCCTGGTGGGCATGCCGGGTGGATCCCAGTCAGGCACATGCGGGAGTCTGTCTGACTGCCTCCCCATTTCCAATTTAAGAAAAATACACACAGAAAAAAGATTAAGTGAAAGAGTAAAATGTATATTGAAAAAACCTCAAGTTCATCTTTTATTTGTTAGTCTATTGAGTTTTTGTTATTTGCCCAATGTTTGCAACAGTGATCTAATTCATAGCTACATTTGATAAATATCTTTTATTTCTGCAAGTCTGTCTTTCAAATATACATTTAATTGTTACTAATTATTATTATTTAAAAAATAAAAAATCTGCCTGACCAGGCGGTGGTGCAGTGGATAGAGAGTAGTATTGGGACACAGAGGACCCAGGTTCAAAACTCTGAGCTTGAGCGTGGGCTCATCTAGTTTGAGCACAGCTCACCAGCTTGAACTGAAACTTGCTGGCTTGAGCAAGAGGTCACTTGTTCTGCTGTAGCCCCTGGTCAAGGCACATATGAGAAAGCAATCAATGAACAATTAAGGTGCCACAACAAAGAATTGATGCTTCTCATCTTCTCATCTCTATCCCTTCCTGTCTCTCTGTCTGTCCCTATCTGGCCCTCTCTCTGTCTCTGTCTCTGTCACAAAACAAACAAACAAACAAACAAACAAACAAAAATAAAAGTCTGTCCCTCAATTCCAAACCTAATTTTGCTAAAATAAAAACTATTTTGATTTATGTAAGCCCATATGGTTATTTTATTTGGAGAGAAATTCTATCTGAATGGCAACTAGACATTAACCTTCACAACTTAAAAGAAATGTCCTGGAAAACAATTCAGTCGGCCCATATTATCATTACATCGATACAACAGTGAGAGGATGTTTAATGGGAGCAGTCCAACAGAAGGTTAGAAAACTAATAAATATTGAGGCTAGAGTCAGTGGCTAACTAAAATCACATAAACAGAAAATCAGATATCCAAACCTCCACATTTATAGTGCGCCTTTTAAAATTCAAAACCCAATGATCCTAGCCTTTAAAGAATAAATAAAAATGGATGGATAGATAGATCCTAGGTTTGTATAAAATTTTTACATACATGGGAATACAGTATATACAAGATAATTTTCACTTAAAAAGTTATTTGGAGTTTTTTCTATACCTGTTTAATTTTTAAAGTACTTTTTTAGTATTCCAGTCTGTAAAGATAATATATTTATCCAGTCATGTAATGAAAAATAATTAGCTTGTTGCGATGATTTGTAATAAAATTTTTTGTGTGAAATGACACAATGAACATAATGTAGTGTGTATATGTATATATCTATATGTGTTCAAATATAAAATATAGCTTTATAAGTAAAAGTAAGTAAAGTGTATGTGTATTTAAAATTTTTATATTTTCATCAATATTAAATAATGTTTTTATTTTCCTGCATAATTTTATACACAATAGATAAAAACATTATTGTAACTTTAATGAGTGATTTTATGTACCTTTAATTATAATGAAGATTATTTGGGTATTTTTTGTTTGTTTTGGTTTTTAGTGAGAGAGAGACAGAGACAGACAGACCTACAGTAAGGGAGAGAGATGAGAAGCATCAACTCGGAGTGGCGCCACGTTAGTTGTTAATTGATTGCTTTACATACATGACTGGATGGGGTTGACTCTATGACCACTGGATCATGTCTATGAACATACACTCAGGTTGATGACTCTGCGCTAAAGCTGGTTGAGACTGCAATCAAGCCTACGACCTCTAGGATTAACCTGGGTCCTCAGTATCCCAGGTCAATGCTCTATGTACTACACCACTGGCAGTTAGTCAATTATTTGTTTTTTATTTTATTTTATTTTTATTTATTCATTTTAGAGAGGAGAGAGAGAGGGAGAGAGAGAGAGGCAGAAAGAGAGAGAGAGAGAGAGAGAGAGAGAGAGAGGAGAGAGAGACAGGGGGGAGGAGCTGGAAGCATCAACTCCCATATGTGCCTTGACCAGGCAAGCCCAGGGTTTCGAACCGGCGATCTCAGCATTTCCAGGTCAACGCTTTATCCACTGCGTCACCACAGGTCAGGCCAATTATTTGTATTTTTTAAGTGAAACTGTTCCAGGTTGTTTATTTTCTTAGTTTTTTTTTTTCTTTGTTTTTGTTTTTTTTAGGTATTATTTCCATGGACCTTTTTGTACACTAAGGAAATTAACCTTCATCTGTGATATGAGTAAAGCTATTTCTTTGTTGTTTTGTAGACAATTCACGAAAGCAGACATGCCAGGTGTTAGAAAGGGAGGATGGATATGACGATAAAGGTGACAGAAAACTGCTGAGGAGACAGAGTCTCTGTGTCTTGTTTGTAATGATGACAATACAAATCTATACAAGTGATAAAATGCCCTAATCACACATAAAGTCCTACAGGAATGTATACATGAAAAAATAGTAAATCTGAGTAGGGTCTGCCCTCAAGTTTAGTGCTGTGTTCCTGTCAGTGTCCTGGAGTTGATACTACTGTTCTTAACGCTGGGAGAAGCTGGGTGATGGGGACCTGGGATGTCTCTGGACTATTTCTCCCACGTCTTGTGAGTTTATGATATTTCAAAAAATTTAAAAAAATTTAAATCTCAACAAATCTCAAATTATATAAACTGAAAGTAAAACCTACCTAGATACATCACATTCAAACCAATAATCAAAGGTTTTAAAAAATCTCAAAAATGAATGAAAGAAAAGTTTCCTATAACTATTCTAGACCCTCTATTAGATGCTTTTACTTGTGCCTTCTTACCCTCACACTTAGTATTATTTCAGGTATTATGGCCTCTATGTTCAAGATGAGATGTGTTGATTCAGAAAGTAGATAAAGCTGCTAAGTAGCAGTAAGGAATCTAAACCCATGTCTACTCTATGGAACTTGATTTTGTTTTGAAGTCATTTGGTTTACAGACCCAAACATTTTAAATGCCCCATTCTAGTTAATCAAGGAAATTGAGTGTGAGTATATCCCTTATGTTTCAATATCAAGTTAGAGGAATATAATGTTACTCCTTTCTAGATTATATCATTCCAACTATTAAAATGGAATAAATGATCACATTGAAGCTAATTTGCATCAATGAAGGCACATCATGTTACAAACAACAGTAAATGACTCAGGCTAATGAAAGAGAAATCAAAAATTTATTCAAGTGTGAGTGCAGAGTTTTGTGGACTACAGTCACATTTAAAACAGCCAGGTCTTTCAAATCAAAACAAAACATAAAAAGGATTCATCAGTGAATACACCCAATTTGAGTTGCAGACAAAGGATAACTGGCCACTACCTCCAGCGTCTCTGTCTCTTCTGTTTTAATTTGTTTCAGGGGCTGTGACCTGCCTTCTCCCTCAGGAAAGTGGATAGTATGAAAAAGGGTTGTCTGCTCATATTAGTGATACATCACTAGAGATGGTGGTGCTAGATATACATAAAAAGAGTGGGTGCTGTGGCTGCTAAAAAAAGTACAGCCCCTCAGTAGTCTAACCTACTTCACTTTCTCTCTTTCAGGGGCTGAAAAATAGTCTGTTTAGTTGAAAGGGGTTGTCTTAAATCCAAGATGGTTTTCCTTCTGCCATCTAAATGTTGCCTTCTTAAGTTTCCTGTTCTCTTCTTGACACTTTTTGCGGTTCATACGGGCCATGGCACGATGGAAAACATGGCAGCTGAAGCCCTCAGTGACCCCGTACTCCACGTGCTCCTGCAGGACCTGTGAGCTGGGGAACACCCGGCAGCAGGCCATGCACTTGAAGCCACGGTCCGGGGCCATCAGCCGCTCAGGTGTCTTGGCCCTGGGATACTCGTCCAGACCTGGAGGCTCTGCTAGAGTCTCAGCCTTCTTCATTTTCCCTTGGGCTCTGGTGTCTAAGCTGGGCTTGTGGTCAGTTAGGTGTCTCTTCTGAGACATGTGAGAGAGGGGGACATTTTTATGGACCTTTTCAATATAGGTCATTTCTTCTATTTTTGTATTTTTAGAAGGGCACACTAAACCTTCTTGTGTTTCCCATAACACATTAGCACCATTTTTCCGTTGGACAGGCATGTAGTAAATGGTCATGACCCTTTCCTCTGTGTCACGCATTGAGGACATAAAGGGCTTGTTCTTATCAACCGAGTGGAGTGGACAGGCAGCAGGTGGACAGAGAGGAGGAATCTCTGACTGCTCCAAGTCCCGGGATACAGGCATCTGAAGGAATCCTAGGAAAGAAAATTTCAAACATGAGAAAAATAGGATGTGTGCTCGAAGTCAGTAGGAGTTAAACTGGCCAGGCCTGGTGTGAGCATGTGGAGTGAATGCTCATGTGTGTGTGATAGTTCCGAATTCCCTGTGTGGCGTGCGTTATTTGAGTTGATTACATGGTATGACTTTGTGGAAAAAGGGATGTAACATAGAACGTATATTCTACTGAAATTGTGTTTATATTCTTGGATATATCTCAAGAGTGGTTTGATTTGGTAAAAAGGATGGTGAATGAGTGTGTGCATATTTGTGAGTGGTGTGACAGCACATGTGAGTAGTGCAGGAGTGGGACCTGTTCTCCCTGTGAGGTGGTTAGACTTAGAGTGCAGAGGATGGTGTGAGGCTCTCGGAATGAGCAGCTCTAGGTACATCTGAGGCTTTGTGGCTGTAGTGAGGAATGGATTCGAAAGACCACAGATGGAAGTTTATTTCCATCAGGGCATGTGAGTTTCTGAATTTTGCTTGGAATGAGGAATTTCAAAGAGGTTATCAGTGTGAGGAAATGTTTATTATTTATGGAATTAGTTGTAAATGGGTGACTTGAAAGTGACTGTGTGAAGGAATGAAGGTGTGAGGATGTACCTATGTGATGCCACCAGAGAAATGGGGAGATAGATAGGGAATAAAGGTTTGTATTTGGGGGAGGAAACTGAAGAGGAGGAGAAATGGGGCCATACATGGTAAAGGGAATAGATGTGTGAATGTGTGAGGATGTGAGTTTGTGCTCATCTGAGGGGGCAGGTTCTGATTGCCCTCCCACTCACATATTGGCACAGTCCACGTCGGTACCCACCACTGTCCCAGTGTTCCTGTGTTGGAAATTTGTACTGTGGCTCTTGCCCTGTCCTTGAAGTCATAATCTCTATTTGTCCTTCTTTAGTACTAGTCTGTCTGACTGGTAGCCCTTTCCTGTGTGTGAGGGGACAGTGAAATCAGTAGAGACTGGGCTGAGCAGCCCAGTGGCATCTTTTGTCCAAGCTCAGATCCCTCCTGTGTATGTTCCCTACCACCCTCATTAGGACGGGGACTCTTGGATGCAGAAAGGTGCCCCATTAAATCATCTGAGGATGCAGAGTTTTCATGCACTGTCTGAGCAGATGCTGAGAGCTCTGCAATTGATTGAAGTTCTGGGGAATGGAATAAAGAAACAACATTGAGATGATACATATTTTGGGGTCTCTATCAATTCAAAAAATACATGTGGAGTGGACATTATATGTCAGTCATCAGTACCACACATGACACTTGCTCTCATAGAAATTAAGGTGACCTTGCCATTTAAATTCCATTTTCCTCATATATAAATACTTACTAGAATTTTGTGTTTGATGGATGTCAGTGGGATTAGGAATTTTGTATGTGATATTCTGGAGATCGATACAGATTAACAAAAATAAGATCTATGCCTGAAAATATTATGTAGGGACTAATATTGGATATCAACTCAATGTCCTCATGAAAAATTGTATAATTTGGAAATGTGTAGTGCACATTTTATGAGAATTCTGCACTTATACCTGTTTATATTGATACCTATGTTGATATAGATATATATAGAAAAATATAAAGATAAATTTTATTGTTACAGAAGTTAAATTTGGTATTAGGTTGTTACTATCCATATTTCAGTGTTAACCATGCTCACTGGTTATTATTAAAATATTTAAAATTATCCTCCTCTGTTATAAATGTGTCTGATGTACACATTATTCACATTTGTAGCATAATGTTCTGCTGAATGTAATGTGTTTTGTGTTTAAATTCATAACATGTTATATTTACTGGGCCAGTTTTTTTGTGTGTGATAGGTTAGCTGTTTATGAATTTGAATATTGATGAGTTTTGTGTGATTGGGGTTGGTATGTATATTTTGGGTCTGTGTGTTACTTCAGTACGTATTTATGTATATGGATTCTATTTTCTATGATTATACATTGTGTTTTATATAGTATATGTATTTGATAGGGAATGTCTTACTGAGCATATTCCTTTGAGAACAGTGAAATAAGTGTGTCTGTAAAATATGATAGAAAAATAATGAACATGAGGATGTGAAAATCAAGGGTTATAAGAGAAAGAGTAGGTATGCATTGAAAACAGGTACTGTGTGAAGAGGCAGAGTAAATGAGACTGCAGAGAAGAAAGTGTAATGTTGAGTGTGCAGTGAAACATGATTGCATTAGGAAATGAAAGTACGAAGGTCTGATTTCTGAAAGAGGTAAGACAGTATCTGGACACTAAGACCTAACAATCTTTCATCGGAAAAAATGTGTCCATATTGCAAATCAATGTAATAGAATGTAAACACATATTTCAAGTAGTTGCAGACTGAAAGCAACCCAAATGCTCAGAAAAGTATACCTTATAAATGAATTGTAATCATGGATGGTACATGTAGACCAAAAAAGAACAAAATCACAAGCAACATCAATAAATTATACAAATATAACAATGAGTGCAAAGAATTAAATGAAAAGAGTATATTGGTCCCTTCTATTTCCATAACATTTAAAAGCAGGTATAACTAACTAATCCTGGGACTTAAGGGTTTGAAAATTTATGTCCTTGTACGGTAGGGACAAAAATACAGTGTGGAGTATTTAGATGCATGTAGGAGACCTTAAGGAAATGAATGAGGAAGACAGTGAGTGCCGATGGGGGTGGTGAGGGAACAAGACAGATGGGAACACTTTGCTATGAAAATATGTGAATGAGATGGGGTCCTGGACAGAGCATCTCTGTGCTCTTCTTTCAGTTCTAGACGATCGTTCCACTTTGACCCGTTTGAAGTTGTCAGTGCTTTCACCCCTCCTGGTAAAATGCCAGGCTCTTGTCTGGTGTATACTAACCAGTCTTCCCTGCCGTTCTGATAAAACTCTCATCCCCTTAGTCCAGGGGTCGGGAACCTATGGCTTGCGAGCCAGATGTGGCTCTTTTGATGTCTGTGTCTAGCTTGCAAACAAATCTTTAATAAAAAAAGAAATGTTAAAAATATAAAACATTCTCATGTATTACAATCCATTCATTTCCTACCACTTATGTTCATGGTTGCGGGTGGCTGGAGCCAATCACAGCTGTCCTCTGGGACAACACCAAATTTTTATTGGATAATGCGTAACGTACACAGGTCGTTGTATGGCTCTCACGGAATTACATTTTAAAATATGTGGCATTCATGGCTCTCTCAGCCAAAAAGGTTCCCGACCCCTGCCTTAGTCCATCTCCCATTATTTCCTCCAAAATAACACTGTTCTCTTCTACTTTCCATGGTCTTGGTTCAGTTTTTTTAAAGTGTTTTTTGTTGTTTTGTTTTTTGAAATTCATTGCTTCTACTGCTGATCACATTAAAGAAGATGCAAAAGCATTCGGAGGTTTTTTTGTCCTGAGCAGCCTGTACTGACTAATGGACAGAATCACTCAGCTCATCTCTGGACCATTTCTAGATCTCAACCTCCCTTTGCATCTTATTCAGGAGTTCCTCCTTACCATCAGGTGTCCAACCATCTTTAGAAGAAACGTAAATTATGTCATCTGAAGTAGAGGATATCTCCAAAACTTTCTGGGTCTCAGTTAGGGCCACTGCTGTGTGCCGACTCTGTGAAGCATCTTCTTGTGAATTCAACTCTGCTGAAATTGAACAAAAATAATAGGGATGTGGTCCAAGTTTCTTATTTGTGTATTGATCTGTCCTTAAAAGGAACATTGTCTGCTATGTGATTGTTGTGTAAAAATACATGCCATTCATCTTCATGGAGAGTGTAGATGATTACTACGGAACTTTTACTGCACAAGGATATTTATTGTGTCAGTGAATATCATTGGTGCCTGGGTTTGTATTAAGATGCATCTTTGTATATGAAACAGAGACTGCTTTCTCATTTCTACCTAAAGAAATAACTATATTGTATTTAGCAGCTTTCCTTGTACATAGTTCTTACCATGTGATTACGTTTCTACAATGGAAAGTGAATGGAAATGACGTGAGCCACTTCTAACATCGCCATATAAACCTCTCATGTGCATCTCTTTACTCTTGCCTTTTGTAGTTGATGGTGATACAGGAATCTCGGGGATTCCAATACATGAAACATTTTGATGTAATGCTTGGATTTCTAGGAAAGGAACTTTGAAACAGAAGAAAAGTAGAATATGTGTGTGAAATCTTTAGTAGTAAAAAGGGCCATGCCCTGTGTGAGCATGCAGAGTGAAAATCCACCTGTAGGTGATATTTTAGAAATCTGTGTGTGTAGGAATGTAGTTAAGAGTGTACCTATGTGATGCTACTACAGAAGGAGAAAGATAGATGAGGAATGAAGGCTTGTGTATTTGGGGAAAAACTGAAAAGGTAGAGGATAGATGTGTGAGTGTGTGCGAGGATATGAATAGGTGCTCATCTGAGGGGGCAGGTCCACTCACATATCAACACAGTCCACCCGCCACCCACAGCCATTTCACTGTTGCTATTTTGGAAACTTGTGCTGAGGCACCTTGCCCTGTCCTTGAAGGTGCACTCCCTATGTGTCTCTCTGCAGAAGCTTTAGTACTAATCCATCTGCCCTGTAGCCTTTTCCTGTGTCTGAGGGAACAGTGACATCAGTAGAGACTGAACTGAGCAGCTCAGCTGCTTCTCTTCTCCAAGCTCAGATCCCACCTGTGTGTGTTCCTTACCATCCTCATCAGGACAGGGAAGCCTGGATACAAAGAAGTCCTCTGCTGGGGGTAATGAGTATTCGTGTGCTGTGGGACCACATGCTGGGGTCTCCACAACTGATTCCAGTTCTGGGGAATGGAATACATAAAGCACATTGATATGAGACATTTTCTGGGGTTTGTGTCAATTAAAAAAGATACATAGCCCTGGCCGGTTGGCTCAGCCGTAGAGCGTCGGCCTAGCGTGCGGAGGACCCGGGTTTGATTCCCGGCCAGGGCACACAGGAGAAGCGCCCATTTGCTTCTCTACCCCTCCGCCGCGCTTTCCTCTCTGTCTCTCTCTTCCCCTCCCGCAGCCAAGGCTCCATTGGAGCAAAGATGGCCCGGGCGCTGGGGATGGATCCTTGGCCTCTGCCCCAGACGCTGGAGTGGCTCTGGTCGCAACATAGCGACGCCCAGGATGGGCAGAGCATCGCCCCCTGGTGGGCAGAGCGTCGCCCCATGGTGGGCGTGTCGGGTGGATCCCGGTCGGGCGCATGCGGGAGTCTGTCTGACTGTCTCTCCCTGTTTCCAGCTTCAGAAAAATGAAAAAAAAAAAAAAGATACATAATGAGTGGAAATTATATGTCAGTCATCATTACCTCACGTGACATGTGCTCTCATAGAAATTAAAGTGACTTTCCCATTTAAAATTACCTTAATTCTAAAATATAAACAACTATTAAAATTCTGTGTTTGATGCATGTCAGTAGGATTAGAAATGTTGTATATGATATTTCTGAAGGTCTACACAAAATAACATATCTAGAACCATGCCTGAAAAAGTATGCAGAAACTAAAAATTGGATAAGAACTCAACATCCCCCTTAAAACTGTACAATTTGGAGATATGTGGTGAAAGCTTTATAAAGATTTCTGCACTTATATCTACCAATTTATTTTGATATGTATAGTGATATAGATATATACATATATGCATGTAGAGAGATGTAAAGATTAATTTTTGTTACAGAAATTCATTGTTCATTATTATGATGTCACTGCCCCCATTTCAGTGTTAACAATGCTTACTGGTCATTATTGAAATGTTTAAGATTATCATCATCTGACAAGAATGTGTCTCTTCTATATATTATTCTGATTTGTAGCAAAATAGTGTGTTGAATGAAACAGGTATGGTGTTTAAGTCAATTAAGTTTTCATTAACACAATGTCATGGTTTAATATGTGATTGGTTTGGTGCCTGTGAATCTGAATATAGATGAGTTTTATATGACTGAGGATGGTTAGCGATTTTTCTCTGTGTGTTAGTTCAGCACACATTTTCTGTTTGATGTGTTTTCTGTGACTATGGATTTGTGTGTGTTTTATATATATTACATGGATTAGATATGGAATGTTATTATTGAGACTATTCATTTTGTGACCAGTGTAATTAGTTTAGTAGCATATGTGAGGAAATAATTAAAGAGTGCGAGAGTGTTAAAATCAAGAATTATAATACAAGCATACATAGGCTTTGAAATAATGACACTGTGTGCAGAGCCAATTTAAATGAGTGCACAGAGAAGAGTGTATAAGGTTACATGTGCAGTAACAAGTGACTGCACTAGGAAATAAATGTATGGAATACTGGCTCTGGCCAGTTGGCTCAGTGGATAGAGCATCAGCCCGGCTTGCAAATGTCCCTGGTTCTGTCCCTGGTCAGGGAACACATGAGAAGTGACTCTAATTCTTTTTTCCTCCATCTCACTCTTCTCTCTCTGGGCTTTGAGGATGACTTATCTGGTCTGAGCCTCGACCTCAGGTGATGAGGATGGCTCCATTGATTGGAGCATTGACCCAGAGAGGGGTTGCTGGGTGGATCCAGGTTGGGTTCATGCAGGAGTGTATATTTCTAACTCCCTCCTCTCACTTAAAAAAAATTTAGAACATTGAGTTGAAGGAGTAGTGTAGAGAATGAAAACTAAGATCTAGTAACCTAATCCTTAAGCGTTCATCAAACAGAAAAATGTTCATATTGCAAATCGATGTATTAGAACAGGGGTAGTCAACCTTTTTATACCTACCGCCCACTCTTGTATCTCTGTTAGTAGTAAAATTTTCTAACTGCCCACTGGTTCCACAGTAATGGTGATTTATAAAGTAGGGAAGTAACTTTACTTTATAAAATTTATAAAGCAGAGTTACATAGAGCAAGTTAAAGCATATAATAATAATTACTTACCAAGTACTTTATGTCAGATTTTTGCTAAGTTTGACAGAACAAATCTTTATAAAACAACTTACTACAGTTAAATCTATCTTTTTATTTATACTTTGGTTGATCCGCTACCACCCACCATGAAAGCTGGAACGCCCACTAGTGGGCGGTAGGGACCAGGTTGACTACCACTGTATTAGAATATTAAAACATCTCCATTTCTTGTAATCCCAGAGTGAAAGCAAGCCAAAGATTAGAAAAGTACAATCAATAAAGAAATTGTATTTATGAAATGGTATGCATACACCAAAAATAACGGGACAAGCTTCTTGGATAAGTTACACAAATATAATGAGAGGAACCAGACACAAAGTATGTATTGTGGCCGTCTAGTTCTATAACATTTAAAACAGGGAGGACCAACCTAGACCTTAGAAGTCAGAGAAATCATAACTTTTTGTCTGGTAGGACAAAACTACACCACGGAGAATTTAGATGCATGTAGGAGACCTTAAGGAAATGAATGAGGAAGACGGTGAGTGCCGATGGGGGTGGTGAGGGAAGAAGACAAGTGGGAACACTTTGCTGTGAAAATATGTGGATGAGATGGGGTCCTGGACAGAGCATCTCTGTGCTCTCTTTCAGTTCTAGACGATCGTTCCACTTTGACCCGTTTGAAGTTGTCAGTGCTTTCACCCCTCCTGGTAAAATGCCAGGCTCTTGTCTGGTGTATACTAACCAATCTTCCCTGCCCTTCTGATAAAACTCTCAAAGCCGTAGGCCATCTTCCATTACTCCTTCAAATATAACACTGTTCTCCTCTGCATTCCCTGGGCTTGGTCCAGTTCTTTAAAGTGTGTGTTTGTCTGTTTTAAATTCATTGCTTCTACTACTGATCACATGCAAGAAGATGCAGAAGCTTTCTGAGGTTCTTTTGTTCTGGGCAGCATTGTATCAACTAATGGACTAATGGGCAGAATCATTCACCACATTTCTAGGCCATTTCTAGATCCCAACCCCATTTGCATTTTATTCAGTACTTCCTCCTTACCATCATCTGTCTGGTCATCTTTAGAAGAAATGGAAATTATGTCATCTGAATTAGAAGAGATTTCCCAAACTTTCTGTGTCTCAGTTATGGCCACTGCCATGCCTTGGCTCTGTAAAGCATCTTCTCGTAAATTCAACTCTGCTGAGAAATTATATAAAAATGATAGGAATGTGGTCTAGGTTTGTTATTTGTATATTTATCTGTTCATAAAAAAATAATAAGTGTCAGCTATGTGATTGTTGTGCAGGAGTGGGACCTGTGCTCAGCGTGAAATGTAAGACGCAGAGTGTGAGAGGACGGATGTGTTGCTCTCAGGATAAGCATCTCTATGAAGGTCTGAGGCTCTGTGCCTGAAGGGCCACGTGGATTAGTCAGACAACTGATGAAAGTTTATTTCCATCAGCGCATGTAATATCTTTTAGTTTTCTCGATAATGAGGAGACAAGTTATCTGTGTGAGGGGATGTGAATTATTTATGAAATTAGTTGTAAATGGGTGAGTCTGAAAATAACATGTGATGGAATGAAGGTAAGAGTGTAGCTCTGTGATGCTACTAGAGAAGGAGAAGATAGATGGGCAATGTAGGCTTGTGTTTTGGGGGGAAAAAAGTGAAAAGATGAAGAAACAGGGCCATACCTGTTTGAAGGAGGACAGTTGTAAGTATGTGTGAGGATGTGAGTTTGTGCTCATCTGAGGAGGCAGGGAGGTGCCCCGTTAAATCTTTTGAGGATGAAAAGTTTTCATGCACTGTCTGACCAGATTTTGAGGCCTCCACAATTAATTCCAGTTTTATAAATGGCATAAGTAAAGAAGATTGATATGAGACATTTTCTAGTGTTTGTAAATTAAAAAAAAAAAACAGTGTGTGGAAATTTGATATCAGGCATCATTACCACACATGACACTTGTTCTCATAGAAATTAAGGTGACTTTCCCATTTAAAAATTCATTTATTCCAAAATATAAATACACACCCATTAAAATTTTGTGTTCGATGGATGCCTTTGGGAAAGTCATTTTGGATATGATATTTTCTGAAAGTCTACATGAAATAACAAAACTAGAACCATGCCTGAAGGACAGTGTGCAGGAACTAAAAATTGGAATTCAACTCAATGTCCCCATAAAAAAGTGAACGATTGGGGACATGTGGTGTAATTTTTATGAAGATTTCTGCATGTCTACCTTTTTATATTGATGTTATGTTGTTTTCAACATACGTATATGTATAGAGAGATTTAAAGATAAATTTTTATTGTTACAGAAATTAACTATTCATTAATGCCAGGTCACTGTATCATATCAGTGTTAACCATGCTCACTGGTCATTATTGAAATGTATAAAATTATTATCTGTCATGAATGTATCTCATGTATATTACTCAGATTTGTAGCAAAATTGTATTTGAATGCAATATACTTGCTGTTTAAGTCAATAAATTTTTGGTTAATACAGGGATAAGGCTTAATGATGATTGATTTGGTGTTTGTGAATCTGAATATAGATGAGTTTTATATGACTGAGGATGGTTAGCAATTTTTCTCTGTGTGTTACTTCAGCATATAGTTTGTGTTTGATGTGTTTTCTGTAACTATTGTTTTGCATGTGTTTTATATATATTATATGGATTAGATAGGGAATGTTATTATTGAGCCTATTCATTTTTTGACCAGTGGAATTAATTTATTTGTATATGTGAGGGAGTAATTAAAGAATATGAGGATGTGAAAATAAAGGATTATAAGACACACAATACATGGGCTTTGAAAAAAAGACTTTGTGTGCAGAGCCAATATAAATGAGAGTTTATAGAAGAGTGTGTAAGGTTATGTGTGCAATAACACGTGATTGTATTAGGAAATAAAAGAATGGAATACTGAGTCCTGAAGGGTAATGTAGAGTATAGAAACTAAGATCTAGCAATCTAACTCTTAAGCATTCATCAAACAGAAATAGTCATATTG
>NW_027095804.1:28656-38807 GCF_036850995.1 Saccopteryx leptura | reverse complement strand
CCCAAAACCAGCCAAAGAAAGGAGATAATAAAAATCAGAGCAGAAATAAATGAATTAGAGAACAGAAAAACTATAGAAAAATTTAATAGAACAAGGAGCTGGTTCTTTGAAAAGATCAACAAAATTGACAATCCCTTGGCAAGACTTACCAAGGAAAAAAGAGAAAGAACTCATATAAACAAAATCCAAAATGAAAGAGGAGAAATCACCACGGACACCATAGATATACAAAGAATTATTGTAGAATACTATGAAAAACTTTATGCCACTAAATTCAACAGCCTAGAAGAAATGGATAAATTCATAGAACAATACAACCTTCCTAGACTGAGTCAAGAAGAAGCAGAAAGCCTAAACAGACCTATCAGTACAGAAGAAATAGAAAAAACCATTAAAAACCTCCCCAAAAATAAAAGTCCAGGCCCTGACGGCTATACCAGCGAATTTTATCAAACATTCAAAGAAGACTTGGTTCCTATTCTACTCAAAGTCTTCCAAAAAATTGAAGAAGAAGCAATACTTCCAAACACATTTATGAGGCCAACATAACCCTCATACCAAAACCAGGCAAGGATGGTACAAAAAAAGAAAACTACAGACCAATATCTCTAATGAATACAGATGCTAAAATACTAAACAAAATACTAGCAAATTGATTACAACAACATATTAAAAAAATAATACATCATGATCAAGTGGGATTCATCCCAGAATCTCAAGGATGGTTCAACATACGTAAAACGGTGAACGTAATTCACCATATCAACAAAACAAAGAACAAAAACCACATGATCTTATCAATAGATGCAGAAAAGGCTTTCGATAAAATACAACACAATTTTATGTTTAAGACTCTCAACAAAATGGGTATAGAAGGAAAATATCTCAACATGATAAAGGCCATATATGATAAACCATCAGCTAACATCATATTAAATGGCACTAAACTGAAGGCTTTCCCCCTTAAATCAGGAACAAGACAGGGTTGTCCACTCTCTCACTCTTATTTAATGTGGTACTGGAGGTTCTAGCCAGAGCAATCAGACAAGACAAAGAAATAAAAAGCATCCATATCGGAAAAGAGGAAGTAAAGGTATCACTTTTTGCAGATGATATGATCCTATACATCGAAAACCCCAAAGAATCCACAAAAAGACTACTAGAAACAATAAGCCAATACAGTAAGGTCACAGGATACAAAATTAACATACAGAAGTCAATAGCCTTTCTATATGCCAACAATGAAACAACTGAGAAGGAACTCAAAAGAATAATCCCCTTCACGATTGCAACAAAAAAAATAAAATACTTAGGAATAAACATAACAAAGAATGTAAAGGACTTATATAATGAAAACTATAAACCATTGTTAAGGGAAATTGAAAAAGATATAATGAGATGGAAGAATATACCTTGTTCTTGGCTAGGAAGAATAAATATAATGAAGATGGCTATATTACCCAAAGCAATATACAAATTTAATGCAATTCCCATCAAACTTCCAATGACGTTTTTTAAAGAAATAGAGCAAAAAATCATTAGATTTATATGGAACTATAAAAAACCCTGAATAGCCAAAGCAATCCTAAAGAAAAAGAATGAAGCTGGGGGCATTACAATACCTGACTTCAAACTATATTATAGGGCCACGAAAATCAAAACAGCATGGTATTGGCAGAAAAATAGACACTCAGACCAATCGAACAGATAGAAAGTCCAGAAATAAAACCACATATATATAGTCAAATAATTTTTGATAAAGGGGCCAACAACACACAATGGAGAAAAGAAAGCCTCTTCAATAAATGGTGCTGGGAAAACTGGAAAGCCACATGCAAAAGAATGAAACTGGACTACAGTCTCTCCCCTTGTACAAAAATTAAATAAAAATGGATCAAAGATCTAAACATAAGACCTGAAACAATTAAGTACATAGAAGAAGACATAGGTACTCAACTCATGGACCTGGGGTTTTAAAGAGCATTTATGATTTGACTCCACAGGCAAGAGAAGTGAAGGCAAAAATTAATGAATGGGACTACATCAGACTAAGAAGTTTTTGCTCAGCAAGAGAAACTGATAACAAAATAAACAGAAAGCCAACTAAATGGGAAATGATATTTTCAAACAACAGCTCAGATAAGGGCCTAATATCCAAAATATACAAAGAACTCATAAAACTCAATGACAAACAAACAAACAATCCAATAAAAAAATGGGAAGAGGATATGAATAGACACTTCTTCCAGGAAGAAATGCAAATGGCCAACAGATATATGAAAAGATGCTCATCTTCTTTAGCTATTAGAGAAATGCAAATCAAAATGGCAATGAGATACCACCTGTTTGATTAGCTGTTATTAGCAAGACAGGTAATAGCAAATGTTGAAGAGGCTGTGGAGAAAAAGGAACCCTCATACACTGTTGGTGGGAATGTAAAGTAGTACAACCATTATGGAAGAAAGTATGGTGGTTCCTCAAAAAACTGAAAATAGAACTACCTTATGACCCAGCAATCCCTCTACTGGGTATATATCCCAAAAACTCAGAAACATTGATACGTAAAGACACATGCAGCCCGAAGATTATTGCAGCATTGTTCACAGTGGCCAGGACATGGAAACAACCAAAAAGCCCATCAATAGATGACTGGATAAAGAAGATGTGGCACATATACACTATGGAATACTACTCAGCCATAAGAAATGATGACATCGGAACATTTACAGCAAAATGGTGGGATCTTGATAACATGATACGAAGCGAAATAAGTAAATCAGAAAAAAAACAGGAACTGTATTATTCCATACGTAGGTGGGACATAATAGTGAAACTAAGAGACATTGATAAGAGTTTGGTGGTTACGGGGGTGAGGGGGGGGAAATGGGAGAGGAAAAGGGGGTGGGGGAGGGGGCACAAAGAAAACAAGGATAGAAAGGTGACAGAGGGACAATCTGACTTTGGGTGGTGGGTATGCAACATAATTGAACGTCAAGATAACCTGAACTTGTTATCTTTGAATATATGTATCCTGATTTATTGATGTCACCCCATTAAAAAAATAAAATTATATAAAAAATTAAAAAAAAAAACAAAAAACTGATCTCATTTCTTGTAAACACGAGGGACATTTACTATGCCTTGCCTGAATAGTTAAGTTTTATTTATCTCTTGAAGAGCTCTACTGTGGGTATTAACTGTCTAATTTCTGTCACTTTGTTTAATGTATAGTGTCTTCTTTATTCCTCTTTTCTCAATGCCCATGCCTATTGTAGTCTGGGACCTGCTCCTAATTCCAGCCAGAAACAATTATTAGGGCTTAGTCTCTAGCTGCAAAGTGTAGAAATGTGACCACAGTTCCAGTGCCTTGTATATTTTCCTGAATATGAATGACTCATGCTACATAGGACATTTCTCAGACTGAAATAGAAATTAGGTTCATTTGTAAATAATATAAAGCAGCAATGCTGTCAACATAGATTTAGTGAAATTACATTAATATGTTAAGAACATTTGTAACTGTAACAATTTTATTTTGGATCCTGTTATATTAGTTAGAACTTTGCTTTGTTTAATAAACTAATAGGTTTTAGTCATTTTATTGTATTAAGATGCTTCATATAGTATTTGTTAAAATTACCTATTTGAATTTTATTGTTTATTTTATATTTTTCCAGGCTGTCTCAAAATCAGGACATAGGAATTTAAATAGAAAGATGCCACCCAAAACAGTAGGGTCTTGGGATCCTTATTGCCAAAGGTTTATTCAAAACCAATTAGAAAAAGATTTTACCAACAGAAAATAAATTTTTCAAAGTAAACATTTAGAAATACACTTTAATAAAATAATTGACAATTGTTAGGAAATTATTATATATGGTTCTTTTCAGATTTAGCTTGCCCATTCTAATATTGGACATATATTTGTGTCTACAGTCTCAAAGCTAGTAGAAAAAACCCCAAAATTAACTAGAAACTAATTTGAAGTTACATTGTGCCCACAGGTACCCAAAGGTTCAGGGCAAATAAAGTGCATGAATCAAATAGGAAATGTAATGTAACCACCCTTTCCCTAAGTACTTGCAGGATTTACAGGTTACTCAGCAAACTGTTCAAAAGACTGTCCAAGAGGCACTTTCAGAATTACCAGGAGATCAAGTACATAAGTCAAGGACAGACTCCCACGTGGATGGGTCCACACACCGTGATCCTGACTACTCCCACTGCTGTAAGGTACAAAGATGGCGTGCCCTTTTTCAACCACAAACTGGATTCTGGTTGGCTTACGTACAGCAAATGCATAAAGAAACTTACTAAGGACTTCCTTTTAATCAGACTTTGTGTAAATGGAAACTAGGGTAAAAAGAAAGTCAACTTAATTGTCATTAAAGATGAAATATTTCTGACAAAAGTAAATTGTTATAAAAGCCAAATAATTTTATGTAAGTTGCAAAAGGTTTGTACAATTTTTAGAAAATCAATCAGTATTTTTTGTTTCTTTAGTGAACTGTATTGCTTTAATGTGTTTATATCTTTTTTATTACATGTTATAAGTTGATATCTTCTACAAAACAGCTTCATGCTATTTAGTAAGTTAAGTAAATAATTTGACTCAGGAAATAAAACAGTAGGGATTGTTGTAAGGTACCAAAAACTACAGGATTAATATTAATATTTTAAAAAGCTTGAATATTTTATTAATTTGAGCTATGCATTAAGAGAGATTTTGTAAATGATCTTTGTAGTTGTGTGATTAGCATCATACCAGGATGACCAATAGCATTGAATTGTAAATGCAGAGGGGAGGAGATTTGGATTCTCTGACCTCACCCCACATCTATAAGGAAGCAAGTCAATAGCTAGCCAGGTGTAGGAACAAAAAAATTAAAATAAACCTCATATTAATGGGCCATTTACAGGCATTTGTCCCCATAAAAACTACCTCTCCCTCCTGAAAGCAGGTAGTTAATGTATGTATCTTTAAACAAAGGAATAACAAATGAACACTAGAAAATATAGGAATATCTTTTAATATGTAAAGTGACATTTTTACCATTGTGTTGCCTTGTAAGTTTTAATATGTAAAAGCATCTTTTTATGAATCCTATAGACAGATGTTATAAACTTGCTAATGAATTGTTTCTATCTCCACCTTCATCCTTTTCCCAAACCTATATAGGAGAAAACAAATGTTATAAGCTTATTCCATGATGTCAGGCTTTTTCCCCACCCATGTAATATTAAGGGTATATAACCAGCCCCTAGAATATTATAGATGCACACAATTTGCATCTGCTGCCCTGTGTAAGCTATATGTGGTTGACATATTTAATAAATTTTCTTCTTTAATAAAACTCTTCAAAATTTATCTGGACTTGGTGTCTCTATGAAAACCCACAGAATTGTGGATTGAGTACTTTACAAAAAAATAAATAAATAAAATGAAAATAAACTACTCCTCCTGGATCCAACAACTAATTAAAGTCAGAAGAAAAACAACAATCTCAAAAATTGTATAGACATTTGAATATGAAAAATAAGAGTGTATCAGAGCAGAAGCCTGTTGCTGCAGCCAATATCAGACTTTAAGAACTCTCCAGTGGGTCCAAGATGATGGCATTTGTCAACACTGAGCTTCCACCTGTTGTAAGATACCAAAAGCTACAAAATTAATATTAATATTTTAGGAAGCTTAAAAAACATTTCATTAATTTGGGCTAGGCATACAGAGAGATTTTGTAAATAATCTTTGTACTTATGTGATTAGTATAAAACCAAGATGGCTGATGGCATTCTGTTGTAAATGGAAAGGGGAAGGAGACTTGGATTATCTGACCTTCCCACACACCTATGGGGAAATGAGTAAATAGCTAGCCAGGTGCAGAAAGAGAAAAAATTAAATAAACAATTTCTTATATTAACAGGCCATTTACAGGCATTTGTCCCCATGGAAACTACTTCCCCCTCCTGAAAGCATGTAGTTAATATCTGTATCTCTAAACAAAGGAATAACAAATGAACACTAAAAATTATAGGAATGTCTTTTATTATGTAAATTAACTGTTGCCTTCTAAATTTTAATATGTAAAAATATCTTTTTGTAAACCCTGTAGAGTAGACGAATGTTATAAACTTGCTAAAAAATTGTGTCCCATCCACCTTTCATCCTTTTCCGATACCTGTGTAGGTTATAACAAAGCTTATACCATGATGTCAGGCTTTTCCTCAGCCCATATATACTTAAGGGTATATAACCAGCCCCTAAAATATTATAGATGCACACGATTTGGGACTGCTGCCCCATGTAAGCTATAGGTGGCTGACATATTTAAGAAATTTCCTCCTTTAATAAAACTCTTCAAAATTTATCTGAACTTGGTGTCTCTATGAAAACATGTGGAATTGTGGATTGGGTACTTTATAACATTTGGTGCCAAATGTGGGGCCTATGGTATTTCGCAACACTGGTAGAGGCACTCCGAATTGGCTGGTCTCTCCAGAAGGCTGCCCAATCCCACTTGAATCTCAAGGAGAGGTGCCGGGGTCCAGCCCCAGGGGGGATCCAGGGGTCCCACAGGAAGAGACGGCGTCGGTGAAATCGAGTGAGAGAGCCGAATTCTTTTCTTTCTCTTTATTCTCTAGTTAGCATTTACTGCCAGGCATCTCTGCTCAATGCTAGTATAGCTCCCTTTTTATACACACACACTGAGTTACAATTACATGGTGTTAATCATTGCTTCTGTTTCACTATGTTTACATGTTTCTGGATAACAGTTAATTTATATCTATAAATTACAAACCAGGTAGCAAATCATTCAAAATACAAAATAACTTGAATAGTGATAACAACATCGGTAAAAGCTTTTAAGGTATTAGTACTAAAAGTTAACTAACTTTACTGCTGTTGTGAGTTAAGGGGCAGAGAGAGATTAGCAGACGAGATTATTAAGGACTAACAATGGACAACCGTTTGCTCAGATAAATGGCTTTGAGTTTAAGCAGTGTCCTACTTTTTCTCACAAGATTCTAAAAGGCTTGCCTATAAAGAAATTGACAGAACATTAAGAATAGCTTTCACCCAAAGATATACAGAGTGTACTTGCAAGATAGCCTAGTAGCAACATAAGACATTAATTGTTATTACTTCTATGGATTTCCCTACATTTCTCTCATTATTAAAGAATTTTGGAAAGTATGTAAATCTTATGAGAACATCTCATTGAGAAAGCCTAGCAATTGCCTTTAGTCAAAAGACAATTCTCTTAGTAAAACACTCTTTTCTTGCTGACTGCGCTTTCATCCTAGGCCACACAATGGGCCATTTTATTATACCTTACCTAAGATACTATTGTCTAGTCAAATATTACTTATTTATTATATTTAAACATTAGTTAAGTTCTACCTCTATTCTTCTCAGAGTGTATCACTATCTGCAGATCAAATAAGCAAGAAGAAAGGAATGTTTCTTTACTCTATTACATGAAAAGGCTAGGAGGAAAAATGTTGAATTAAGTGAAGGCCGAGAGGTGCTCTGTACACAGCCACTGCCTCCTACCTAGTCACAAGTCACAATCTATTCTTTCTAACATGATTAAGAAGGAATTCTCCTACAAACTTAACCCTTTATGAGGGATATCATAGCCAGCCTCTTATGTCTATGAGCCCAGTTCAAGGGGCTTACAGGCTTTTCTGTGGAACTCACACCCTCTGTCTCATTTTCAAAGAAATTACTACAAATCTACAGGGAAAGTACGGTACTATTATCCCTGTGCCACAAATAATAGCACACACCCAGAAAAAGGGGGGATATAAGGCCAGATTAATTCAAAAGATTAAAGGGGGAAGTATCATGCCTTTCCTTGCGGTGACTTTGTCAACCCGCAGCTGTTGGTCTTTACTGCGGTGACTCTATCTTCTTTTGCTGTGACTTTGTCAACCAGCAGTTGTGGATCTTCTTCTGCTGTGACCTAGTTAGCCAGCATTAGTGGATCGGCTCCCGACAGAGAGGCATGCCACCTGACATGTTTTCAGGTCTCCTGGTCTTCCTCTGGGTCTAAGAAGTTCTCTGGTAGATGCTTCATGGTTTCCAAATTCAACAATTTAGACAATTTGGCAGAGAAATCAAGGAGGTAGGTAAAACAACTCTCTGACTTTACTGAATTTTCTGGCTTTCTTCTAAACTATTGCTTTCGCTTTTCTGTCTGAGATTGGTACTGGTAAAATTTGTTTGGGACCAGAATGTAAGTCTTTGGGGGCTTCATTGTGTTGTGACTCCAGAAATGTGACTGGTGATATAAGTAGGGCCTTCTAAGCTGCTTTGGTGAGCTGAAACTCTGAAAAATTGTAGGTAAAATAAAACATTTGTTTTCCTGAGTTGTAACTCTGAAATTTTGTAGGTAAAAGCAAAGCTGTTGCTTTTACTGAGTTGTAGAGATGTGTAGTTAAAACAAATCATTTGCATTCTTGAGTTTTAACTTTGGAAGTTTGTAGGTAAAGCCAGTTTTCTGGCATTACTGAGTAGAATCTAATCTCATTGTGGATCCTCCAGAGACCGAGAGGTCAGTAGGAGATCCATTTTTCTTAATTAGGATTCTCTGGATGCATTTAGTTGTACTATAAAAAAATAACTAAAAAGGACTGATTAAAGACCCCAAGTTTCCAGAGGCAGCTAGTTATGGTATGCTCTCAAAGAAAGCCTGAGTTAAGACACCATTGTATATTTCAAAATCTTATTTTATTTTGTTCTTCTCACTTTTGTATAAAAAATTCCTAGGTTTAAGTTTAAAGTCCTTGCAGGGACACAGCCTGTGAAAACCTAAGAGGCCACGATGGGAGCCAATTTGTTGTCTATGAAAATGTGCTTGTTTGTGTGTGTATAAGTTCTTTGTTTAATGTCTAAATGTGTCTGTTTTAAAGCATAGCTTAGTTCTTTTGTGTCAAATTGGAAGCTTCTGACTAAAAAACAATCTTAAGTGGTGAACTATTATTCTCTCTCAAATTAGCTTCAGGGCGCCCTGTTAGGTTTCTCCTCTGAAAGAAATTATTCTCTTCTGTTGGCTTCTTTACCTTGTCTTGTGTAATAATTAATATCTCTGTAGTCAAACACCTTTTATTCTGGGTGCTAGTTATTTATCTCTCTTATTTTTTTGTTTTTATCAGTGCAATAATTTCTGGATATTTCTGAAGTAGTTTTAATTTTGTAATAAGTAACCTTGGCTATTATATATGGGAGGAGGGACCAGTTCACAGAAGAACCCATTAGGTTGTTTTTTTAAAACAGTTTCAAGAAGCTCATGAAGAGAACTCTGGGTATGGGATTAACTGGTCTAAGAGAAGGCTTTGCACTGTCTGTGAATCACAATGGCCAACTTTCAGGGTTGAATGACCAAAAGGTAGGACTTTTAATCCCCCCCCCAAAAAAAAGAAGTCTGCGAGGTAATAACTAGGAATTCAGGCTGTCCCAATCAATTTCCATGCATTAATTAATGGCTAAATTTAACATTATATCCTTCACAGTGGCTAAAAGCATGTTCAATACAGAAAAGGCAATACATCTTTCTAGTCCAGCCAGACATATCTAAGACAGAATAAGAATTCAAGAAAACAAATGAGAACTCAGTTAAGAAGAAATCAATGTGCATATTGCAATAAGTAATACATCTGGGAAAGCGTTTTTCCCACCTCTAGGAGAAAGGGCTGGCAAGCAAGTGATTTAGGTGAGAGAAGAGAGAAAAGCTGAGTGAGGATCTCGTGTTTGGAACGATGGAGTGGGGTCATGATGGCAGAAAGATGAACATACACAAGACCCCTCCCCACTAGTCACACTCCTGCCCTTGCCACAACAGCACACCCAAGCCAAAGGCAAACAGCAGGCAGAAAGCTGAGCACCAAGAGGAGAGCCCCACCGCCACCTCCAGACGCATACTTAGGCTAAGATTCAGCCTGCTGTGTGTGGAGCGACAGGGAAAGGCACTAGAGAAAGGGTGAAGTAACTAAAAATATAGAATATAAACTAGTTTCAAATGTCCACCTAATGACCAAAAGAGGTTTTGCCCATTTGAAAAATATAAAGTAGGAATATTAGAAATTAAAACTTTGCTTTAGAAAAATCTTAAAACAAATAGAATTTAGAAATTAACAAACCATAGGTG
>NW_027095804.1:0-28557 GCF_036850995.1 Saccopteryx leptura | reverse complement strand
GCTGCTGCTCGCGGCGGCTGCTCGCGGCTGCTGCTCACGGCTGCTGCTCGCGGCGGCTGCTCGCGCTGGCTGCTCAAGGCTGCTCGCGGTAGCTACTCGCGGCTGTTGCTCACGGCTCCCGAGTGTGGGCTGACTCACCACCACCACAGGCGCACTCCCTCACAGCTTGAATGAACGTCCCTGCGGTAGCTTCCTCCACACCCTCGTCTCTCAGATTCAAGTGATAACAGTCCTTTCGCTTTCAGTTTGTGTGGAACTACGGAATGCTCTGAGGATAAATTTTTCTGTTTCTAGTTGATAAATTTGTTGTGATTTTGGGGAGATGTGTTGGACGCGCTGCTCACGGCGCCATTTCCGTGACGTCACTATTCAATGCATTTTTCAATTACTCATTTTTTTATTCATTAAATTGTGTTTCTGCTAAAAAGAGTTTCAAGTTATGTGAGTTAGTTTCACTGATATGTATTTTTTGTTGCAAATTTACTGTAATATATACAAGACTTGGACAGTTGAGTGCTCTTTATATAATGCAGAATCAGCAATTGAAATAGGATTCAGTTTTGTTACACAGTAGTGAACCTATATTGAATATGCTTAACATCATATTCTACATTATATTTTGATCTTTCCAATAACTTTTAGTTTCTCCTCAGAAGAATTTGTAAATATCAATTCATACATTTGAAGACACATCATTTAAACACAAGTCATAATGCTTAATTTTGCTGCTCATTTAGTAATTCTTAGAATGTTGGATTCTCCTAACAAGAGTTTCAATTTCTCTGAGTTCGTGTCACTCAAGTGTATGTTTGGTTTCAAATTTATTGCAGTATTTACAAGATTACACAGCTGTTTGCTCTTCAGTTATTGCAATGTTAGTAATTGAAATAGGACTCAGTTATCATACACAGAAATGTTTCTGAACTGCTTCATCTTAGCCTATCAAATTCAATGAAAGTATTATGTTTCAATAAATTCTTATGTTACTTCTCTTAAAAACTAGAAGAAACTACTTCATACTTACGAAGATATATTTTTCAACAGGTTTCTTATTTCTTTGTTCAATTACTCATTTTGTTATTCATTTCATTGAGTATCTGATAAAAAGAGATTCAAGATATGTGAGTTAGTTACACTGCTATGTATATTTTGTTTCATAGTTACTGTAGTATATACATATCTTGCACAGTTGAGTGCTTTTTATGTAAGGCAGAATTAGCAATTGAATTAGGATTCAGTTTTGTTTCACAGTAGTGAAACTATTCTGAGTATGTTTAACATCACTTTCTATATTATATATTGATCATTCCAATAACTGTTTGTTTCACTTCAGAAGAATTACTAAATATCAATTCATACATTTGCAGACACATATTTCAACAGAAGTCATAATGCTTAATTTTGCTGCTCATTTAGTAATTCTTAGAATGTGGGATTCTCCTAACAACAGTTTCAATTTCTCTGAGTTCGTGTCACTCAAATTTATGTTCGGTTTCAAATTAACTGCAGTATTTACAAGATTACACAGCTGTTTGCTCCTCAGTTAAAGCAATGTTAGGAATGAAATAGGACTCAGTTATCATACACAGTAATGTTTCTGAAAAGCTTCTGTTTAGCGTGTCAAAGTCAATGAAAGTATTATGTTTCAAAAACTCTTACTTTACCTCTCTGAAAAACTAATAGAAACCAGTTCATACTTATAAAGATATATTTTTCTACAAGTTTCTTAATGTATTTTTCATTTAGTCATTTTCTTACTTATTTATTGTGTTCCTGCTAACAAGGTTTCTAGTTATGTGAGTTAGGTTCACTGATATGTATTTTTTGTTGCAAATTTACTGTAATATATATAAGACTTGGACAGTTGAGTGCTCTTTATATAATGCAGAATCAGCAATTGAAATAGGATTCAGTTTGTTACACAGTAGTGAACCTATACTGAATATGCTTAACATCATATTCTACATTATGTATTGATCGTTCCAATAACTTATTGTTTCTCCTCGGAAGAATTTGTAAATATCAATTCATACATTTGAAGACACATCTTTTCAACACAAGTCATAATGCTTAATTTTGCTGCACATTTAGTAATTCTTAGAATGTTGGATTCTCCTAACAAGAGTTTCAATTTTTCTGAGTTCGTGTCACTCAAGTTTATGTTTGGTTTCAAATTAACTGCAGTATTTACAAGATTACACAGCTGTTTGCTCCTCAGTTAAAGCAATATTAGGAATGAAATAGGACTCAGTTATCATACACAGTAATGTTTCTGAAAAGCTTCTGCTTAGTGTGTCAATGTCAATGAAAGTATTATGTTTCAAAAAACTCTTACTTTACCTCTCGGAAAAACTAGTAGAAACCAGTTCATACTTATAAAGATATATTTTTCTACAACTTTCTTAATGTATTTTTCAATTAGGCATTTTCTTACTTATTTATTGTTTTCCTGCTAACAAGGTTTCAAGTTATGTGAGTTAGGTTCACTGATATGTATTTTTTGTTGCAAATTTACTGTAATATATATAAGACTTGGACAGTTGAGTGCTCTTTATATAATGCAGAATCAGCAATTGAAATAGGATTCAGTTTGTTACACAATAGTGAACCTCTACTGAATATGCTTAACATCATATTCTACATTATATATTGATCGTTCCAATAACTTTTTGTTTCTCCTCAGAAGAATTTGTAAATATCAATTCATACATTTGAAGACACATCTTTTAAACACAAGTCATAATGCTTAATTTTGCTGCTCATTTAGTAATTCTTAGAATGTTGGATTCTCCTAACAAGAGTTTCAATTTCTCTGAGTTCGTGTCACTCAAGTGTATGTTTGGTTTCAAATTTATTGCAGTATTTACAAGATTACACAGCTGTTTGCTCTTCAGTTATTGCAATGTTAGTAATTGAAATAGGACTCAGTTATCATACACAGAAATGTTTCTGAACTGCTTCATCTTAGCCTATCAAATTCAATGAAAGTATTATGTTTCAATAAATTCTTATGTTACTTCTCTTAAAAACTAGAAGAAACTACTTCATACTTACGAAGATATATTTTTCAACAGGTTTCTTATTTCTTTGTTCAATTACTCATTTTGTTATTCATTTAATTGAGTATCTGATAAAAAGAGATTCAAGATATGTGAGTTAGTTACACTGCTATGTATATTTTGTTTCATAGTTACTGTAGTATATACATATCTTGCACAGTTGAGTGCTTTTTATGTAAGGCAGAATTAGCAATTGAATTAGGATTCAGTTTTGTTTCACAGTAGTGAAACTATTCTGAGTATGTTTAACATCACTTTCTATATTATATATTGATCATTCCAATAACTGTTTGTTTCACTTCAGAAGAATTACTAAATATCAATTCATACATTTGCAGACACATATTTCAACAGAAGTCATAATGCTTAATTTTGCTGCTCATTTAGTAATTCTTAGAATGTGGGATTCTCCTCACAAGAGCATCAAATTCCCTGAGTTCGTGTCACTCAAGTGTATGTTTGTTTTCAAATTTATGCAGTATTTACAAGATTACCCAGGTGTTTGCTCTTCAGTTAATGCAATGTTTGGAATTGAAATAGGACTCAATTATTATACACAGTAATGTTTCTGAAAAGCTTCTGCTTAGCGTGTCATAATCAAACAATGTATGATGTTTCAAATAACTCTTTTTTACTTCTCAGAAAAAACTAAAAGAATCCAATTTATACTTATGGACATATATTTTTCTACAAGTTTCTCAATGCATTTTTCAATTACTCATTTTTTTTTCATTAACTTTTGTTTCTGCTAAAAAGTGTTTCAAGTTATGAGAGTTAGTTTTAATGATATGTATTTTTTTTCATATTTACTTTAGTGTATACAAGACTTGCAATGTTGAGTGTTCTTTATGTGTTGCAGTATTAGCAATTGAATTTGGATTCAGTATTGTTACACAGTAGTGAACCTATACTGAGTATGCTTAACCTCTCATTCTACATGATATATTGATCACTGAAATAATTCTTGGTTTCTCTTCAAAAGAATTTGTAAATATCAATTCATATATTTGAAGACACGTCTTTTCAACACAATCGATAATGCTTAATTTTGCTGCTATTTTAGTTATTCTTAGAATGCGGGATTCTCCTAAAAATAGTTTCAATTTGTCTGTGTTCTTGTCAATCAAGTGTATGTTTGTTTTCAAATTAACTGCAGTATTTACAAGATTACATAGCTGTTTGCTCTTCAGTTAATGCAATGTTAGGAATTGAAATAGGACTCAGTTTTCATACACAGTAATGTTTCTGAACTGCTTCATCTTAGCCTATCAAATTCAATGAAAGTATTATGTTTCAATAAATTCTTATGTTACTTCTCTTAAAAACTAGTAGAGACTAGTTCATACTTATGAAGATATATTTTTCAACAGGTTTCTTATTTCTTTGTTCAATTACTCATTTTGTTATTCATTTAATTGTGTATCTGATTAAAAGAGTTTCAAGATATATGAGGTAGTTACACTGCTATGTATATTTTGTTTCATAGTTACTGTAGTATATACATATCTTGCACAGTTGAGTGCTTTTTATGTAAGGCAGAATTAGCAATTGAATTAGGATTCAGTTTTGTTTCACAGTAGTGAACCTATTCTGAGTATGCTTAACATCACTTTCTACATTATATATTGATCATTCCAAGAACAGTAATTTTCTCCTCAGAACAATTAGTAAATATCAATTCATACATTTGAAGACACATATTGCAATAGAAGTCATAATGCTTAATTTTGCTGCTCATTTAGTTATTCTTAGAATGCCGAATTCTCCTAACAAGAGTTGCAATTTCTCTGAGTTCGTGTCACTCAAGTGTATGTTTGGTTTCAAATTTACTGCAGTATTTACAAGATTACCCAGGTGTTTGCTCTTCAGTTAATGCAATGTTAGGAATTGAAATAGGACTCAGTTATCATACACAGTAATATTTCTGAACAGCTTCTGCTTAGCGTCTCATAATCAATGAAAGTATTATGTTTCAAATAACTCTTTTTTTAGTTCTCTTAAAAACTAGTAAAATCCAGTTTATACTTATGAAGATATATTTTTCAACCAGTTTCTCAATGCATTTTTGAATTAGGCATTTTTTTAATCCTTAACTTTTGTTTCTGCTAAAAAGATTTTCAAGTTATGAGAGTTAGTTTCAATGATATGCATTTTTTTCATATTTACTTTAGTGTATACAAGACTTGCACAGTTGAGTGCTCTTTATATAATGCAGAATTTGTAATTGAAAGAGGATTAAATTTTGTTTCACAGTAGTGAACCTATTCTGAGTATGCTTAACATCACTTTCTATATTATATATTGATCATTCCAATAACTGTTTGTTTCACCTCAGAAGAATTAGTAAATATCAATTCATACATTTGCAGACACATATTTCAACAGAAGTCATAATGCTTAATTTTGCTGCTCATTTATTAATTCTTAGAATGCGGGATTCTCCTAACAACAGTTTCAATTTCTCTGAGTTCGTGTCACTCAAGTGTATGTTTGGTTTCAAATTTACTGCAGTATTTACAAGATTACACAGCTGTTTGCTCTTCAGTTAATGCAATGTTAGGAATTGAAATAGTACTCAGTTATCATACAGAGTAATGTTTCTGAACAGCTTCTGCTTAGCGTCTCATAATCAATGAAAGTATTATGTTTCAAATAACACTTTTTTTAGTTCTCATAAAAACTAGTAGAAACCAGTTTATACTTATGAAGTTATATTTTTCAACAAGTTTCTCAATGCATTTTTGAATTACTCATATTTTTATTCATTAACTTGTGTTTCTGCTAAAAAGAGTTTCAAGTTATGAGAGTTAGTTTTAATGTTATGTATTTTTTTTCATATTTACTTTAGTGTATACAAGTCTTGCACAGTTGAGTGTTTTTTATATAATGCAGAATTAGCAATTGAAATAGTATTCAGTATTGTTACACAGTAGTGAACCTATACTGAGTATGCTTAACCTCTCATTCTACATGATATATTGATCGTTCAAATAACTGTTCATTTCTCCTCAAAAGAATTTGTTAATATCAATTCATATATTTGAAGACATGTCTTTACAACACAAGTCATAATGCTTAATTTTGCTGCTCTTTTAGTTATTCTTAGAATGCGGGATTCTCCTAACAAGAGTTTCAATTTGTCTGTGTTTATGTCACTCAAGTGTATGTTTGGTTTAAAAGTAACTGCAGTATTTACAAGATTACACAACTGTATGCTCTTCAGTTAATGCAATGTTAGGAATTGAAATAGGACTCAGTTATCATACACAGTAATGTTTCTGAAAAGCTTCTGCTTAGCGTGTCAAATTCAATGAAAGTATTATGTTTCAAAACTCTTACTTTACCTCTCTGAAAAATTAGTAGAAACCAGTTCATACTTATAAAGATATATTTTTCTACAAGTTTCTTAATGTATTTTTCAATTAGGCATTTTCTTACTTATTTATTGTGTTCCTGCTAACAAGGTTTCAAGTTATGTGAGGTAGGTTCACTGATATGTATTTTTTGTTGCAAATTTACTGTAATATATATAAGACTTGGACAGTTGAGTGCTCTTTATATAATGCAGAATCAGCAATTGAAATAGGATTCAGTTTGTTACACAATAGTGATCCTATACTGAATATGCTTAACATCATATTCTACATTATATATTGATCGTTCCAATAACTTTTTGTTTCTCCTCAGAAGAATTTGTAAATATCAATTCATACATTTGAAGACACATCTTTTCAACACAAGTCATAATGCTTAATTTTGTTGCTCATTTAGTAATTCTTAGAATGTTGGATTCTCCTAACAAGAGTTTTAATTTTTCTGAGTTCTTGTCACTCAAGTGTATGTTTGGTTTCAAATTTACTGCAGTATTTACAAGATTACACAGCTGTTTGCTCTTCAGTTAATGCAATGTTTGGAATTGAAATAGGACTCAGTTATTATACACAGTAATGTTTCTGAAAAGCTTCTGCTTAGCGTGTCATAATCAATGAATATATTATGTTTCAAATAACTCTTTTTTACTTCTCAGAAAAAACTAATAGAATCCAATTTATACTTATGGAGATATATTTTTCTACAAGTTTCTCAATGCATTTTTCAATTACTCATTTTTTTATTCATTAACTTTTGTTTCTGCAAAAAAGTGTTTCAAGTTATGAGAGTTAGTTTCAATGATATGTATTTTTTTCATATTTACTTTAGTGTATACAAGACTTGCAATGTTGAGTGTTCTTTATGTGTAGCAGTATTAGCAATTGAATTTGGATTCAGTATTGTTACACAGTAGTGAACCTATATTGAGTATGCTTAACCTCTCTATATGTTATATAGATCATTCAAATAACTGTTAGTTTCTCCTCAGAAGAATTTGTAAATATCAACTCATACATTTGAAGACACATTTTTTCAACACAAATCATAATGCTTAAATTTGCTGCTCATTTAGTTATTCTTTGAATGCGGAATTGTCCTAACCAGAGTTTCAATTTTGTCTGAGTTAGTGTCCCTGAAGTGTATAATTGGTTTCAAATTTACTGCAGTGTTTACAAGACTTACACAGCTGTTTCCTTTTCAGGTAAAGCAGTGTTAAAAACTGAATTGGAATTCTCTTTTGTTACACAGTTCAGTTCATGAAATGCTTCTGCTTATCATCTCAAAGTGCATGAAAGAATTATGTTTCAAATAACTGTTAGTGTTCTTTTTTAAAAATGCAGTAACAATTCATACTTATGAAAATATATTTTATGAATACATTTTAATGCAATGTTGAAAAACTCATTTTGTTATTCTTTGCATGTGTGTTTTTGCTAACAAGTGTTTCAAGTTATCTGAGTTAATTGCAATGAAATGTATATTTGTTTTCCAGTTAATATAGTATATCCAAAATGTGCATTTTGGTGTTCTCTTTAGATAAACAGAGTTAGGATTTGTGATAGGACTCCATATGTTACACGTGAATGAACCTATACTGTGTATGCTGAACCTGTCAAACTAAATAAAAAATGTATGTTTTAAATAACTTAGTTTTCCTCTCTAAAATCTAGTAAGAATCAATTCATACTTAGAAAGACATAATTTTTCAAAACATTTCTTAATACGTTGTTAAAGAACTCATTTAGTAAGTCTTTTCACCTGGGATTCTACCAACAAGAGTTTCAATTTATGTGAAATAGAACTCATTTTGTACTGCTTCTGCTTGGAGTCTCAAAGTCAATGAAAATAATACGGTTCAGATGACTCAGTTTACTTCTCTAAAATCTAGTAAAATTCATTTCTTACTTAGGAAGACATATATATTTCCACCCTTTTCTTAATGCATTTTTAAATGAAGCATTTAGTTATTCTTTGCACGAGGGTTCCTGCTAACATGAGTTTCAAGTGATCTGAGTTAATTTCACTGATATGTATGTTTGTTTTCAAATTAATATAAAATTTACAATATGGGAACTGTGCTGTGCTCTTTAGGTAAACAGATTTAGGAATTGAAATAGGACTCAGTTTTGTTACACAATAATGAACCTGTACTGTGTATGCCGATCCTCTCAAACTAAATGAAAAATTTATCTTTCAAATAACTTCGTTTTCTACTTGAAAGAACTTGTAAATATCGATTGACGTTTTTGAAGACATCTTGTCAACACAAATCATCATGCTTTATTACGCTGCTCGTTATTTATTCTTTGAATGCAAGATTCCGCTGACCTAAGTTGCATGTTATCTTAGTTGGTGTGACTCAAGTGTAAGTTTGGTTTCAAGTTTACTTAAGTAATTACAAGACATACACAGCTGTTTCCTTCTCAGTTAAAGCAGTGTTAGGAATTCAAATAGGACTCAGTTTTCATACACAGTAATGTTCTGAACTGCTTCTGCTTAGCATGTCAAAGTCAATGAAAGAATTATGTGTCAAAAAATTCTTCCTTTACTTCTCTTAAAAACTAGTAAAATCCAGTTCATACTTATAAAGATATATTTTTTCAACAAGTTCCTTAATGCATTGTTCACTGACTCATTTAGTTATTCATTTATGTGTGTTTCTGCTAATAAGTGTTTAAAGTTTTCTGTGTTAATTTCTTTCAAGTGTATGGTTTTGAATTTACTGGTTTATTTAAAAGCGTTACACAGCGGTTTAATCTTTAGGTAAAGCAGTGTTAAAAATTGAAACAGGCCTCAGTTTTCTTACACAGTAATTATCCTGAACTGCTTCTGCTTAATTTCGTATAGTGAATGAAAGAATCATGTTTCCAATAACTTAGTTTTCTTCTCTAAAATACTAGTAAAAATCAATACATCCTTATGAAGATATATATTTTCAAAACGTTTCTTAATGCGTTGTTAAACAACTCATTTTGTAATTTTTTCACCTGGCATTCTGCTAACAAGAGTTTCAAATTATGAGAAATAGAATTTATATATTTAACACCGTAAGTTGTTTGTACTGATTCTGCTTAAAATCTCAAAGTGAATGAAAGAATTACGGTTTTAACAACTGTTAATTTCTTTCTCTATAATCTAGAAAAACTCCATTATTACTTATGAAGATATATTTTTTCAACACTGTTCTTAATGCTTTATAAATGACTCGTTTTGTTAATCTTTGCTCGTGTATTTCTGCAAACAAGAGTGGAAGTTATCTGAGTTACATTCTTTCAAATGTATGTTTTCAAATTTACAGGATTATTTACAAGAGTTGCACAGCTGTTTGATTTTCAAGTAAATCAGTTGATAAAGTGAAACAGTCCTCACTTTTCTTACACAGTAATATTCCTGAAATGCTTCTGCTTAGTATGGCAAAATGAATGAAATAATTATGTTTTCAAGTACTGTTTCTTTTGTTCTCTATAAACTAGTGAAAATCAATTTATACATATGCAGGTATATTTTTTAACACATTTTTTAATGTGTTGTTAAACAACACATTTAACTTATTTTTACACGTGTGTTTCTGGTAACAAGTGTATCAAGTTATCTGAGTTAGTTTCACTGATATGCATGTTTCTTTTCAAATTTACTGTAGTATTTACAAGACTTGAACAATTGAGTGCTATTTATGTAATGCAGCATTAGCAATTGAAATAGGATTCAGTTTTGTTGCACAGTAATGAACTATAATGAGTATGTTTAATCTCTCATTCTACATGAAATATTGATCATTCAAATAACTGTTAGTCTCTCCTCAAAAGAATTTGTACATATCAATTCATACATTTGAAGACACATCTATTCAACACAAGTCATAATACTTAATGTTGCTGCTCATTTAGTTATTCTTAGAATGCGGGAATCTCCTAACAAGAGTTTCCATTTCTCTGAGGTAGTATTACTCAAGTGTACGTTTGGTTTCAAATTTACTGCAGTATTTAAAAAACTTACACAGCTGTTTGCTCTTCAATTAAAGCAATGTTAACAATTGAAATAGGACTCAGTTATCATACACAGTAATGTTTCTGAACGGCTGCTGCTTAGCAGCTCAAAGTCAATGAAAATATTATATTTCAAAAACACTTTCTTTACTTCTCTTAAAAACTAGTTAAATCCAGTTCACTCTCATATAGAGATATATTTCTTCAACAAGTTTCTTAATGCATTTTTCAACGACTTATTTTGTTATTCATTTACTTGTGTTTCAGCTAACAGGAGTTTCAAGTTAGGTGAGTTAATTTCACTGATATGTATGTTTTGTTTCAAATTTGCTGTAGTATATACAAGACTTGCACAGTTGAGTGCTCTTTATGTAATAACGAATTAGCAATTGAAATAGGATTCAGTTTTGTTACACAGTAGTGAACCTATACTGAGTATGCTTAACCTCTCATTCTACAAGTTATATAGATCGTTCAAATAACTGTTAGTTTTTCCTCAGAAGAATTTGTAAATATCAACTCATACATTTGAAGACACATCTTTTCAACACAAATCATAATGCTTTAATTTGCTACTATTTATTTATTCTTTGAATGCGGGATTTTCCTAACCAGAGTTTCAATTTATCTGAATTAGTGTCCCTCAAGTGAATAATTGGTTTCAAATTTACTACAGTGTTTACAAGACTTACACAGCACTTTTTCCTTTAGGTAAAGCAGGGTTAAAAACTGAATTGGAATTCTCTTCTGTTACACAGTTCAGTTCCTGAAATGCTTCTGCTTATCATCGCAAGGTGCATGAAAGAAATTAGTTTCAAATAACTGTTAGTGTTCTTTTCTAAAAATGTACTATCAATCAATTCATACTTATGAAAATATATTTTATGAATACATTTCTAATGCATTGTTGAACAACTCCTTTTGTTATTCTTTGCAAGTGTGTTTTTGCTAACAAATGTTTCAAGTTATCTGAGTTAATTGCAATGAAATGTATGTTTGTTTTCCAGTTAATATAGTATATCCAAAATGTGCATTTTGGTGTTCTCTTTAGAGAAACAGAGTTAGGATTTGAGATAGGACTCAGTATTGTTACACATTAATGAACCTATACTGTGTATGCTGAACTTGTCAAACTAAATAAAAATGTATGTTTTAAATAACTTAATTTTCCCCTTAAAAAACTAGTAAGAATCAATTCATACTTAGGAAGATATAATTTTTCAAAACATCTCTTAATATGTTGTTAAAGAACACATTTATTAATTCTTTTCACCTGGGATTCTACCAACAAGAGTTTCAATTTATGTGAAATAGAACTCATTTTTAAACAATGTAATGTCTTTGTACGGCTTCTGCTTAGAGTCTCAAAGTCAATGAAAGCATTACGGTTCAGATGACTCTTAGTTTACTTCTTTAAAATATAGTAAAACTCAATTCTTACTTAGGACGACATATATATTTCCACCCTTTCCTTAATGCATTTTTAAATGAAGCATTTAGTTATTCTTTGCACGTGGGTTCCTGCTAACATGAGTTTCAAGTTATCTGAGTTAATTTCACTGATATGTATGTTTGTTTTCAAATTAATATAGAATTTGCAATATGGGAACTGTGCTGTGCTCTTTAGGTAAACAGATTTAGGAATTGAAATAGGACTCAGTTTTGCTACACAATAATGAACCTGTACGGTGTATGCCTATCCTCTCAAACTGAATGAAAAATTTATCTTTCAAATAACTTCGTTTTCTACTTGAAAGAACTTGTAAATATCGATTGACGTTTTTGAAGACATCTTGTCAACACAAATCATCATGCTTTATTATGCTGCTCGTTAATTATTCTTTGAATGCAGGATTCCGCTGACCTAAGTTGCATGTTATCTTAGTTGGTGTGACTCAAGTGTAAGTTTGGTTTCAAGTTTACTTAAGTAATTACAAGACATACACAGCTGTTTGCTTCTCAGTTAAAGCAGTGTTAGGAATTTAAAATAGGACTCAGTTTTCATACACAGTAATGTTCTGAACTGCTTCTGCTTAGCATGTCAAAGTCAATGAAAGAATTATGTTTCAAAAACTTCTTTCTTTACTTCTCTTAAAAACTAGTAAATACCAGTTCATACTTATAAAGATATAATTTTTCAACAAGTTCCTTAATGCATTGTTCACTGACTCATTTAGTTATTCATTTACATGTGTTTCTGCTAACAAGAGTTTCAAGTTATCTGTGTTAGTGTCTTTCAAGTGTATGGTTTTGAATTTTCTGGTTTATTTAAAAGTGTTACACAGCCATTTGATCTTTAGGTAAAGCCATGTTAAAAATTGAAACAGGCCTTCGTTTTCTTACACAATAATGGTCCTGAACTGCTTCTTCTTAGTTTCGCAAAGTGAAAAAAAGAATCATGTTTCCAATAACTTATTTTTCTTCTCTAAAATACTAGTAAAAATCAATACATACTTATGAAGATATATATTTTCAAAACGTTTCTTAATGCATTGTTAAACAACTCATTTAGTAATTCTTTTCCCTGGCATTTTGCTAACAAGGGTTTCAACATATATGAAATAGAACTTATATATATAACACCGTAAGTAATTTGTACTGCTTCTGCTTAAAATCTCAAAGTGAATGAAAGAATTACGGTTGTAACAACTGTTAATTTCTTTCTCTAAAATCTAGAAAAACTACATTATTACTTATGAAGGTATATTTTTTCAACACGATTCTTAATGCGTTATAAATGACTCATTTCCTTAATCTTTGATCGTGTGTTTCTGCAAACAGGAGTTCCAAGTTATCTGAGTTACATTCATTCAAATGTATGTTTTCAAATTTATCGGATAATTTACAGGAGTCAAACAGCTGTTTGCTTTTCAAGTGAATCAGTTGATAAAGGAAAACAGTCCTCACTTTTCTTACACAGTAATGTTTCTGAAATGCTTCAGCTTAGTATGGCAAAATGAATGAAAGAATTATTTTTCCAATAATTGTTTGTTTCGTTCTTTATAAACTAGTGAAAATCAATTCATACATATGCAGATATATATTTTGAACACATTCTTTCATGTGTTGTTAAACACATTTAATTTATTTTTACACGTGTGTTTCTGGTAACAAGTGTATCAAGTTGTCTGAGTTAGTTTCACTGATATGCATGTTTCTTTTCAAATTTACTGTAGTATTTACAAGACTTTCAAAATCGAGTGCTCTTTATGTAATGCATCATTAGCAGTTGAAATAGAATTAAGTTTTGTTACGCAGTAGTGAAACTATAATGAGTTTATTTAATCTCTCATTCTACATGAAATATTGATCGTTCAAATAACTGTTAGTTTCAACACAAAAAATTTTGTAAATATCAATTCACACATTTGAAGACACATCTATTCAACACAAGTCATAATGCTTAATTTTGCTGTTCATTTAGTTATAATTAGAATGCGGGAATCTCCTAACAAGAGTTTCAATTACTCTGAGATAGTGTCACTCAAGTGTACGTTTGGTTTCAAATTTACAGAAGTATTTACAGGATTAAACAGCTGTTTGCTCTTCTATTAATGCAATATGAAAAATTGAAATAGGACTCAGTTATCATACACAGTAATGTTTCTAAACTGCTTCAGCTTAGCGCCTAAAAGTCAATGAAAGTATTTTGTTTCAAAAAATTCTTATTTTTTCTCTTAAAATCTAGTAGAATCCAGTTCATAATTATAAAGGTATATTTTTCAAAAGGTTTCTTAATTCATTTCTCAATTTCTCATTTTGTTATTCATCTTTTGTGTTCCTGCTAAAATGAGTTTCAAGTTATGTGAGGTAGGTCATTGATAAGTATGATATGTTTCAAATTTACTGTAGTGTACAAGACTTGCACAGTTGAGTGCTCTTTATATAATGCAGAATTCGATATTAAAATAGCATTCAGTTTTGTTACACAGTAGTGAACCTATACTGAGTATGCCTAACCTCACATTCTACATGATATATTGATTGCTCCAATAACTGTTAGTCTCTCCTCAAAAAAAATTGTAAATATCAATTCATACATTTGAAGAAACATCTTTTCAACAAAAGTGAAAATGCTTAAATTTGCTGCTCATTTAGTTATTATTACAATGCAGGATTCTCCTAACAAGAGTTTCAATTTCTCTGAGTTAGTGTCACTCAAGCGTATGTTTGGTTTCAAATACTGCAGTATTTAGAAGATATACAAAGCTGTTTGCTCTTCAAATAAAGCAATGTTGGAAATTGAAATCGGACTCTGTTATCATACACAGTAATGTTTCTGAACTGCTTCTGCTTAGCCTCTCAAATTCAATGAAAATATTATGTTCCAAAGAACTCTTACTTTTCTTATTGTAAAAACTAGTAGAACCCAGTTCATACATATAAAGATATATTTTTCAACAAGTTTTTAATGCATTGTTCATTTACTCGTTTTTTATTCATTTACTTGTGTTCCTGCTAACAAGATATTCAAGTTATATGAGGGTGTTCATTAATAAGTATGTTTTGTTTCAAATTTACTGTAGTGTACAAGACTTGCAGAGTTGAGTGCTCTTTATGTAATGCAGAATTAGCAATTGAATTAGAATTCAGTTATGTTAAACAGTAATCAACCTATACTGAGTATGCTTAACATCTCTTTCTATATTACATATTGATCATTCCAATACCTGTTAGTTTCTCCTCAGAAGAATTTGTAAATATCAATTCATACATTTGAAGACACATCTTTACAACAGAAGTCATAATGCTTAATTTTGCTGCTCATTTAGTTAATCTTAGAATGCGGAATTCTCCTACCAAGAGTTTAAATTTCTCTGAGATCATGTCACTCAAGTGTATGTTTGGTTTCAAATTCACTGCAGTATTTACAAGATTACACAGTTGTTTGCTCCTCAGTTAATGCAATGTTAGGAATTGAAATAGGACTCAGTTATCATACACAGTAATGTTTCTGAACTGCTTCATGAAATGCGTCTCAAATTCAATGAAAGTATTATGTTTAAAAAACTCTTACTTTACTTCTCTGAAAAACTAATAGAAACCAGTTCATAGTTATAAAGACATATTTTTCAACAAGTTTCTTAATGCATTTTTCAATTATGCAATTTCTTATTTATTTATTGTGTTTCTGCTAACAAGATTTCAAGTAATGTGAGTTAGTTTCACTGATATATATGTTTTGTTTCAAATTTACTGTAATATATACAAGACATGTACAGTTGAGTGATCTTTATATAATGCCAAATTAGCAACTGAAATAGGATTCAGTTTTGTTACACTGTAGTGAACCTACACATAGTATGCTAAACATCCCATTCTACAGTATATATTTTTCGTTACAATAACTGTTAGTTTCTCCTCAGAAGAATTTGTAAATATCACTTTATACATTTAAAGAAACATATTTCAACAAAAGAAAAAATGCTTAGTTTTGCTGTTCATTTAGTTATTTTTAGAATGTGGGATCTCGTAACAAGAATTTCAATTTTTCTAAGTTAGTGTCACTCAATGTATGTTTGGTTTCAAATTTTCTGCAGCATTTACAAGATTACACAGCTGTTTGCTCTTCAGTTAATGTAATGTTAGGAATTGAAATAGGACTCAGTTATCATACACAGTAATGTTACTGAACTGTTTCTGCTTAGCGTCTCAAAGTCAATGAAAGTATTATATTTCAAAAAACTCTTACTTTACTTCTCTGAAAAATTAGTAGAAATCAGTTCATACTTATAAAGATATATTTTTCAACAAGTTTCTTAATGCATTTTTCAATTAGGCATTTTCTTATTTATTTATTGTGTTCCTGCTAACAAGATTTCAAGTTATGTGAGTTAGTTTCACTGATATGTATGTTTTGTTTCAAATTTACTGTAATACATACAATCCTTGCACAGTAGAGTGCTCTTTATATAATGCAGACTCAGCAATTGAAATAGGAATCAGTTTTGTTACACAGTAGTGAACCTATACTGAATATGCTTAACATCTCATTCTACATTATATTTTGATCATTCAAATAACTGTTAGTTTCTCCTCAGAAGAATTTGTAAATATCAATTCATACATTTTAAGACACATCTCTTCAACACAAGTCATAATGCTTAATTTGCTGCTCATTTACTAATACATAGAATGTGGGATTCTCCTAACAAAAGTTTCAATTTCTCTGAGTTTGTGTCACTCAAGTGTATGTTTGGTTTCAAATTTACTGCAGTATTTACAAGATTACACAGCTGTTTGCTCTTCAGTTAATGCAATGTTAGGAATTGAAATAGGACTCAGTTATCATACACAAAATGTTTCTGAACACCTTCTGCTTAGCGTGTCATAATCAATGAAATATTATGTTTGAAATAACTCTTTTTTTTCTTCTCAGAAAAAACTAGTAGAAACCAATTTATACTTATGAAGATATATTTTTCTACAAGTCTCTCAATGCATTTTTCAATTACTCATTTTTTATTCATTAACTTGTGTTTCTGTTAATAACAGTTTCAAGTTATGAGTTAGTTTCAATGATATGTATTTTTTTTCATATTTACTTTAGTGTATACAAGACTTGCACAGTTGAGTGTTGTTTATGTAATGAAGTATTAGCAATTGAAATAGTATTCAGTACTGTTACAGAGTAGTGAACCTATACTGAGTATGCTTAACCTCTCATTCTACATGATATATTGATCGTTCAAATAACTGTTCATTTCTCCTCAAAAGAATTTGTTAATATCAATTCATATATTTGAAGACACGTCTTTTCAACACAAGTCATAATGCTTAATTTTGCTGCTCTTTTAGTTATTCTTAGAATGCGGGATTCTCCTAACAAGAATTTCAATTTGTCTGTGTTCATGTCACTCAAGTGTATGTTTGGTTTCAAATTCACTGCAGTATTTACAAGATTACATATCTGTTTGCTCCTCAGTTAATGCAATGTTAGGAATTGAAATCGGACTCAGTTATCATACACAGTAATGTTTCTGAACTACTTCATCTTAGCCTATCTAATTCAATGAAAGTATTATGTTTCAAAAAATTCTTACGTTACTTCTCTTAAAAACTGGTAGAACCTAGTTCATAGTTATGAAGATATATTTTTAACAAGTTTCTTATTGCATTGTTCAATTACTCACTTTGTTATTCATTTACTTGTGTATCTGATAAAAAGAGTTTGAAGATATGTGATTTAGTTACACTGATATGTATATTTTGTTTCATATTTACTGTAGTATATACACATCTTGCACAGTTGAGTGCTTTTAATGTAATGCAGAATTAGCAATTGAAATAGGATTCAGTTTTGTTTCACAGTAGTGAACCTACTCTGAGTATGCTTAACATCACTTTCTACATTATATATTGATCATTCCAATAAATGTTAGTTTCTCCTCAGAAGAATTACTAAATATAAATTCATACATTTGAAGACACATCTTTACAACAGAAGTCATAATGCTTAATTTTGCTGCTTATTTAGTTATTCTTAGAATACGTAATTCTCCTAACAAGAGTTTCAATTTCTCTGAGTTCGTGTCACTCAAATGTATGTTTGGTTTCAAATTTACTGCAGTATTTACAAGATTACACAGCTGTTTGCTCTTCAGTTAATGCAATGTTAGGAATTGAAATAGGACTCAGTTATCATACACAGTAATGTTCCTGAACAGCTTCTGCTTAGCATCTCATAATCAATGAAAGTATTATGTTTCAAATAACTCTTTTTTTAGTTCTCATAAAAACTATTAGAATCCAGTTTATAATTATGAAGATATATTTTTCAACAAGTTTCTCAATGCATTTTTGAATTAGTCATTTTTTTATTCATTAACTTGTGTTTCTGCTAAAAAGAGTTTCAAGTTATGAGAGTTAGTTTCAATGATATGTATATTTTTTTCATATTTACTGTAGTGTATACAAGAATTCCACAGCTGAGTGTTCTTTATATAATGCAGAATTAGCAATTGAAATAGTATTCAGTATTGTTACACAGTAGTGAACCTATACTGAGTATGCTTAACCTCTCATTCTACATGATATATTGATCGTTCAAGTAACTGTTCATTTCTCCTCAAAAGAATTTGTTAATATCAATTCATATATTTGAATACACGTCTTTTCAACACAAGTCATAATGCTTAATTTTGCTGCTATTTTATTTATTCTTAGAATGCGGGATTCTCCTAACAAGAGTTTCAATTTATCTGTGTTCATGTCACTGAAGTGTATGTTTGGTTTCAAATTCACTGCAGTATTTACAAGATTACACAGCTGTTTGCTCTTCAGTTAATGCAATGTTAGGAATTGAAATAGGACTCAGTTATCATACACAGTAATGTTAGTGAACTGTTTCTGCTTAGTGTCTAAAAGTCAATGAAAGTATTATGTTTCCAAAAGTTCTTACTTTACTTCTCTGAAAAACTAGGAGAAACCAGTTCATACTTATAAAGATATATTTTTCAACAAGTTTCTTAATTTATTTTTCAATTAGGCATTTCCTTATTTATTTATTGTGTTCCTGCTAACATGATTTCAAGTTATCTGAGTTAGTTTCACTGATATGTACGTTTTGTTGCAAATTTACTGTAATATATACAAGACTTGGACAGTTGAGTGCTCTTTATATAATGCAGACTCAGCAATTGAAATAGGATTCAGTTTTGTTACACAGTAGTGAACCTATACTGAATATGCTTAACACCATATTCTACATTATATTTTGATAGTTCCAATAACTTTTAGTTTCTCCTCAGAAGATTTTGTAAATATCGATTCATAAATTTCAAGACACATCTTTTCAAAACAAGTCATAATGCTTCATTTTGCTGCTCATTTAGTAAATCTTAGAATGTGGGATTCTACTAACAAGAGTTTCAATTTCTCTGAGTTCGTGTCACTCAAGTGTATGTTTGGTTTCAAATTTACTGCAGTATTTACAAGATTACACAGCGGTTTGCTCTCCAGTTAATGCAATGTTAGGAATTGAAATAGGACTAAGTTATCATACACAGTAATGTTTCTGAACAGGTTCTGTTTAGCGTGTCATAATCAATGAAAGTATTATGTTTAAAATTACTCTTTTTCACTTCTCAGAAAAAACTAGTAGAAACCAATTTATATTTATGAAGATATATTTTTCTACAAGTCTCTCAATGTATTTTTCAATTACTCATTTTTTTATTCATTAACTTGTGTTTCTGCTAAGAAGAGTTTCAAGTTATGAGAATTAGTTTCAATGATATGTATATTTTTTTCATATTTACTTTAGTGTATACAAGACTTGCACAGTTGTGTTTTCTTTATATAATGCAGAATTAGCAATTGAAATAGTATTCAGTATTGTTACACGGCAGTGAACCTATACTGAGTATGCTTAACCTCTCATTCTCCATGATATATTGATCGTTCAAATAACTGTTCATTTCTCCTCAAAAGAATTTGTTAATATCAATTCATATAATTGAAGTCATGACTTTTCAACACAAGTCATATTGCTTAATTTTGCTGCTATTTTAGTTATTCTTAGAATGTGGGATTTTCCTAACAAGTGTTTCAATTTGTCTCTGTTCATGTCACTCAAGTGTATGTTTGGTTTCAAATTCACTGCAGTATTTACAAGATTACACAGCGGTTTGCTCTTCAGTTAATGCAATGTTAGGAATTGAAATATGACTCAGTTATCATATATAGTAATGTTTCTGAACAGCTTCTGCTTAGCATCTCATAATCAATGAAATATTATGTTTCAAATAACTCTTTTTTTAGTTCTCATAAAAACTAGTAGAAACCAGTTTATACTTATGAAGATATATTTTTCAACAAGTTTCTCAATGCATTTGTGAATTAGTAATTTTTTTTTCGTTAACTTGTGTTTCTGCTAAAAAGAGTTTCAAGTTATGAGAGTTAGTTTCAATGATATGTATATTTTTTTCATATTTACTTTAGTGTTTACAAGACTTGCACAGCTGAGTGTTCTTTATATAATACAGAATTAGCAATTGAAATAGTATTCAGTATTGTTACACAGTAGTGAACCTATACTGAGTATGCTTAACCTCTCATTCTACATGATATATTGATCGTTCAAGTAAATGTTCGTTTCTCCTCAAAAGAATTTGTCAATATCAATTCATATATTTGAAGACACGTCTTCTCAACACAAGTCATAATGCTTAATTTTTCTGCTATTTTAGTTATTCTTAGAATGCGGGATTCTCCTAACAAGATTTTGAATTTGTGTGTGTTTATGTCACTCAAGGGTATGTTTGGTTTCAAATTCACTGCAGTATTTACAAAATTACACAGCTCTTTGCTCTTCAATTAATGCAATGTTAGGAATTGAAATAGGACTCAGTTATCATTCACAGTAATGTTTCTGATCTTTTTCATCTTAGCCTATCAAATTCAATGAAAGTATTATGTTTCAAAAAAATCTTACGTTACTTCTCTTTAAAACAAGTAGAAACTAGTTCATACTTATGAAGGTATATTTCTCAACAAGTTTCTTATTGCATTGTTCAATTACTCATTTGTTATTCATTTAATTGTATATCTGATTACAAAAGTTTCAAGATATGTGAATTTGTTATACTGATATGTATATTTTGTTTTATATTTACTGTAGTATATACAAATCTTGCACAGTTGAGTGTCCTTTATATAATGCAGAATAAGCAATTGAAATAGGATTCAGTTTTGTTTCACAGTAGTGAACCTATTCTGAGTATGCTTAACTTTCTACATTATATATTGATCATTCCAATAACTCTTCGTTTCTCCTCAGAAGAATTACTAAATATCAATTCATACATTTGAAGACACATATTTCAACAGAAGTCATAATGCTTAATTTTGCTGCTCATTTAGTTATTATTAGAATGCGGAATACTCCTAACAAGAGTTTCAATTTCTCTGAGTTCGTGTCACTCAAGTGTAAGTTTGGTTTCAAATTTACTGCGGTATTTACAAGATTACACAGCTGTTTGCTCTTCAGTTAATGCAATGTTAGGAATTGAAATTGGACTCAGTTATCATACACAGTAATGTTTCTGAACAGGTTCTGTTTAGCGAGTCATAATCAATGAAAGTATTACGTTTAAAATAACACTTTTTTTAGTTCTCATAAAAACTATTAGAAACCAGTTTATAATTATGAAGATATATTTTTCAACAAGTTTCTCAATGCATTTTTGAATTAGTCATTTTTTTATTCATTAACTTGTGTTTCTGCTAAAAAGAGTTTCAAGTTATGAGAGTTAGTTTCAATGATATGTATATATTTTTCATATTTACTCTAGTGTATACAAGAATTCCACAGCTGAGTGTTCTTTATATAATGCAGAATTAGCAATTGAAATAGTATTCAGTATTGTTACACAGTAGTGAACCTATACTGAGTATGCTTAACCTCTCATTCTACATGATATATTGATCGTTCAAGTAACTGTTCATTTCTCCTCAAAAGAATTTGTTAATATCAATTCATATATTTGAATACACGTCTTTCAACACAAGTCATAATGCTTAATTTTGCTGCTATTTTATTTATTCTTAGAATGCGGGATTCTTCTAACAAGAGTTTCAATTTATCTGTGTTCATGTCACTGAAGTGTATGTTTGGTTTCAAATTCACTGCAATATTTACAAGATTACACAGCTGTTTGCTCTTCAGTTAATGCAATGTTAGGAATTGAAATAGGACTCAGTTATCATACACAGTAATGTTAGTGAACTGTTTCTGCTTAGTGTCTAAAAGTCAATGAAAGTATTATGTTTCCAAAAGTTCTTACTTTACTTCTCTGAAAAACTAGGAGAAACCAGTTCATACTTATAAAGATATATTTTTCAACAAGTTTCTTAATTTATTTTTCAATTAGGCATTTCCTTATTTATTTATTGTGTTCCTGCTAACATGATTTCAAGTTATCTGAGTTAGTTTCACTGATATGTACGTTTTGTTGCAAATTTACTGTAATATATACAAGACTTGGACAGTTGAGTGCTCTTTATATAATGCAGACTCAGCAATTGAAATAGGATTCAGTTTTGTTACACAGTAGTGAACCTATACTGAATATGCTTAACACCATATTCTACATTATATTTTGATAGTTCCAATAACTTTTAGTTTCTCCTCAGAAGATTTTGTAAATATCGATTCATAAATTTCAAGACACATCTTTTCAAAACAAGTCATAATGCTTCATTTTGCTGCTCATTTAGTAAATCTTAGAATGTGGGATTCTACTAACAAGAGTTTCAATTTCTCTGAGTTCGTGTCACTCAAGTGTATGTTTGGTTTCAAATTTACTGCAGTATTTACAAGATTACACAGCGGTTTGCTCTCCAGTTAATGCAATGTTAGGAATTGAAATAGGACTAAGTTATCATACACAGTAATGTTTCTGAACAGGTTCTGTTTAGCGTGTCATAATCAATGAAAGTATTATGTTTAAAATTACTCTTTTTCACTTCTCAGAAAAAACTAGTAGAAACCAATTTATATTTATGAAGATATATTTTTCTACAAGTCTCTCAATGTATTTTTCAATTACTCATTTTTTTATTCATTAACTTGTGTTTCTGCTAAGAAGAGTTTCAAGTTATGAGAATTAGTTTCAATGATATGTATATTTTTTTCATATTTACTTTAGTGTATACAAGACTTGCACAGTTGTGTTTTCTTTATATAATGCAGAATTAGCAATTGAAATAGTATTCAGTATTGTTACACGGCAGTGAACCTATACTGAGTATGCTTAACCTCTCATTCTCCATGATATATTGATCGTTCAAATAACTGTTCATTTCTCCTCAAAAGAATTTGTTAATATCAATTCATATAATTGAAGTCATGACTTTTCAACACAAGTCATATTGCTTAATTTTGCTGCTATTTTAGTTATTCTTAGAATGTGGGATTTTCCTAACAAGTGTTTCAATTTGTCTCTGTTCATGTCACTCAAGTGTATGTTTGGTTTCAAATTCACTGCAGTATTTACAAGATTACACAGCGGTTTGCTCTTCAGTTAATGCAATGTTAGGAATTGAAATATGACTCAGTTATCATATATAGTAATGTTTCTGAACAGCTTCTGCTTAGCATCTCATAATCAATGAAATATTATGTTTCAAATAACTCTTTTTTTAGTTCTCATAAAAACTAGTAGAAACCAGTTTATACTTATGAAGATATATTTTTCAACAAGTTTCTCAATGCATTTGTGAATTAGTAATTTTTTTTTCGTTAACTTGTGTTTCTGCTAAAAAGAGTTTCAAGTTATGAGAGTTAGTTTCAATGATATGTATATTTTTTTCATATTTACTTTAGTGTTTACAAGACTTGCACAGCTGAGTGTTCTTTATATAATACAGAATTAGCAATTGAAATAGTATTCAGTATTGTTACACAGTAGTGAACCTATACTGAGTATGCTTAACCTCTCATTCTACATGATATATTGATCGTTCAAGTAAATGTTCGTTTCTCCTCAAAAGAATTTGTCAATATCAATTCATATATTTGAAGACACGTCTTCTCAACACAAGTCATAATGCTTAATTTTTCTGCTATTTTAGTTATTCTTAGAATGCGGGATTCTCCTAACAAGATTTTGAATTTGTGTGTGTTTATGTCACTCAAGGGTATGTTTGGTTTCAAATTCACTGCAGTATTTACAAAATTACACAGCTCTTTGCTCTTCAATTAATGCAATGTTAGGAATTGAAATAGGACTCAGTTATCATTCACAGTAATGTTTCTGATCTTTTTCATCTTAGCCTATCAAATTCAATGAAAGTATTATGTTTCAAAAAAATCTTACGTTACTTCTCTTTAAAACAAGTAGAAACTAGTTCATACTTATGAAGGTATATTTCTCAACAAGTTTCTTATTGCATTGTTCAATTACTCATTTGTTATTCATTTAATTGTATATCTGATTACAAAAGTTTCAAGATATGTGAATTTGTTATACTGATATGTATATTTTGTTTTATATTTACTGTAGTATATACAAATCTTGCACAGTTGAGTGTCCTTTATATAATGCAGAATAAGCAATTGAAATAGGATTCAGTTTTGTTTCACAGTAGTGAACCTATTCTGAGTATGCTTAACTTTCTACATTATATATTGATCATTCCAATAACTCTTCGTTTCTCCTCAGAAGAATTACTAAATATCAATTCATACATTTGAAGACACATATTTCAACAGAAGTCATAATGCTTAATTTTGCTGCTCATTTAGTTATTATTAGAATGCGGAATACTCCTAACAAGAGTTTCAATTTCTCTGAGTTCGTGTCACTCAAGTGTAAGTTTGGTTTCAAATTTACTGCGGTATTTACAAGATTACACAGCTGTTTGCTCTTCAGTTAATGCAATGTTAGGAATTGAAATTGGACTCAGTTATCATACACAGTAATGTTTCTGAACAGGTTCTGTTTAGCGAGTCATAATCAATGAAAGTATTACGTTTAAAATAACACTTTTTTTAGTTCTCATAAAAACTATTAGAAACCAGTTTATAATTATGAAGATATATTTTTCAACAAGTTTCTCAATGCATTTTTGAATTAGTCATTTTTTTATTCATTAACTTGTGTTTCTGCTAAAAAGAGTTTCAAGTTATGAGAGTTAGTTTCAATGATATGTATATATTTTTCATATTTACTCTAGTGTATACAAGAATTCCACAGCTGAGTGTTCTTTATATAATGCAGAATTAGCAATTGAAATAGTATTCAGTATTGTTACACAGTAGTGAACCTATACTGAGTATGCTTAACCTCTCATTCTACATGATATATTGATCGTTCAAGTAACTGTTCATTTCTCCTCAAAAGAATTTGTTAATATCAATTCATATATTTGAATACACGTCTTTCAACACAAGTCATAATGCTTAATTTTGCTGCTATTTTATTTATTCTTAGAATGCGGGATTCTTCTAACAAGAGTTTCAATTTATCTGTGTTCATGTCACTGAAGTGTATGTTTGGTTTCAAATTCACTGCAATATTTACAAGATTACACAGCTGTTTGCTCTTCAGTTAATGCAATGTTAGGAATTGAAATAGGACTCAGTTATCATACACAGTAATGTTAGTGAACTGTTTCTGCTTAGTGTCTAAAAGTCAATGAAAGTATTATGTTTCCAAAAGTTCTTACTTTACCTCTCTGAAAAACTAGGAGATACCAGTTCATACTTATAAAGATATATTTTTCAACAAGTTTCTTAATGCATTTTTCAATTAGGCATTTCCTTATTTATTTATTGTGTTCCTGCTAACATGATTTCAAGTTGTCTGAGTTAGTTTCACTGATATGTACGTTTTGTTGTAAATTTACTGTAATATATACAAGACTTGCACAGCTGAGTGCTCTTTATATAATGCAGAATCAGCAATTGAAATAGATTCAGTTTTGTTACACAGTAGTGAACCTATACTCAATATGCTTAACATCATATTCTACATTATATTTTGATAGTTCCAATAACTTTTAGTTTCTCCTCAGAAGATTTTGTAAATATCGATTCATAAATTTCAAGATACATCTTTTCAAAACAAGTCATAATGCTTAATTTTGCTGCTCATTTTGTAATTCTAAGTATGTGGGATTCTCCTAACAAGAGTTTCAATTTCTCTGAGTTCGTGTCACTCAAGTGTATGTTTGGTTTCAAATTTACTGCAGTATTTACAAGATTACACAGCTGTTTGCTCTCCAGTTAATGCAATGTTAGGAATTGAAATAGGACTAAGTTATCATACACAGTAATGTTTCTGAACAGCTTCTGTTTAGCGTGTCATAATCAATGAAAGTATTACGTTTAAAATAACTCTTTTTTTACTTCTCAGAAAAAACTAGTAGAAACCAATTTATACTTATGAAGATATATTTTTCTACAAGTTTCTCAATGCATTTTTCAATTACTCATTTTTTTATTCATTAACTTGTTTTTCTGCTAAAAACAAGTTTCAAGTTATGAGAGTTAGTTTCAATGATATGTATATTTTTTTCATATTTACTTTAGGGTGTACAAGACTTGCACAGTTGTGTGTTCTTTATATAATGCAGAATTAGCAATTGAAATAGTATTCAGTATTGTTACACAGCAGTGAACCTATACTGATTATGCTTAACCTCTCATTTTACATGATATATTGATCGTTCAAATAACTGTTCATTTCTCCTCAAAAGAATTTGTTAATATCAATTCATATATTTCAAGACATGTCTTTTCAACACAAGTCATATTGCTTAATTTTGCTGCTATTTTAGTTATTCTTAGAATGCGGGATTCTCCTTAAAGAGTTTCAGTTTGTCTGTGTTTATGTCACTCAAGTGTATGTTTGGTTTCAAATTCACTGCAGTATTTACAAGATTACACAGCTGTTTGCTCTTCAGTTAAAGCAATGTTAGGAATTGAAATGGGACTCAGTTATCATACACAGTAATTTTTCTGAACTGCTTCATCTTAGTCTATCAAATTCAATGAAAATATTATGTTTCAAAAAATTCTTACGTTACTTCTCTTAAAAACTAGTAGAAACTAGTTCATACTTATGAAGATATATTTTTCAACAAGTTTCTTATTTCATTGTTCAATTACTCATTTTGTTATTCATTTACTTTATCTGATAACAAGAGTTTCAAGATATGTGAGTTAGTTACACTGATATGTATATTTTGTTTCATATTTATTATAGTATATACACATCTTGCACAGTTGAGTGCTTTTTTGTAATGCAGAATTAGCAATTAAAATAGGATTCAGTTATGTTTCACAGTAGTGAACCTATTCTTAGTATGCTTAACATCACTTTCTACATTATATATTGATCATTCCAATAACTGTTAGTTTCTCCTCAGAAGAATTAGTAAATATCATTTCATACATTTGAAGACACATATTTCAACAGAAATCATAATGCTTAATTTTGCTTCTCTTTTAGTTATTATTAGAGTGCGGAATTCTCCTAACAATAGTTTCAATTTCTTTGAGTTCGTGTCACTCAAGTGTATGTTTGCTTTCAAATTCACTGCAGTATTTACAAGATTACACAGCTGTTTGCTCTTCAGTTAATGCAATGTTAGGAATTGAAATAGGACTCAGTTATCATACACAGTAATGTTATTGAACTGTTTCTGCTTAGCATCTCAAAGTCAATGGAAGTATTATGTTTCAAAAAACTCTTACTTTACCTCTCTGAAAAACTAGTAGAAACCAGTTCATACTTATAAAGATATATTTTTCAACAACTTTCTGAATGCATTTTTCAATTAGGCATTTTTTTATTTATTTATTGTGTTCCTGCTAACAAGATTTCAAGTTATGTGAGTTAGTTTCACTGATATGTATGTTTTGTTGCAAATTTATTGTAATATATACAAGACTTGCACAGTTGAGTGCTCTTTATATAATGCAGAATAAGCAATTGAAATAGAATTCAGTTTTGTTACACTCTTGTGAATCTATACTGAATATGCTTAACATCACTTTCTATATTATATATTGATCATTCCAATAACTGTTAGTTTCTCCTCAGAAGATATAGTAAATATCAATTCATACATTTGAAGTCACACATTTCAACAGTAGTCATAATGCTTAATTTTGCTGCTCATTTAGTTATTCTTAGAATGCGGAATTCTCCTAAAAAGAGTTTGAATTTCTCTGAGTTCATGTCACTCAAGTGTATGTTAGGTTTCAAATTACTGCAGTATTTACAAGATTACACAGCTGTTTGCTCTTCAGTTAATGCTATGTTAGGAATTGAAATAGGACTCAGTTATCATACACAGTAATGTTTCTGAACAGCTTCTGCTTAGCGTCTCATAATCAATGAAAGTATTATGTTGCAAATAACTCTTTTTTTAGTTCTCATAAAAACTAGTAGAATCCAGTTTATACTTATGAAGGTATATTTTTCAACAAGTTTCTCAATGCATTTGTGAATTAGTCATTTTTTTCCCTTAACTTGAGTTTCTGCTAAAAAGAGTTTCAAGTTATGAGAGTTAGTTTCAATGATATGTATTTTTTTTTCATATTTACATTAGTGTATACAAGACTTGCAAATTTGAGTGTTCTTTATGTAATGCAGTATTAGCAATTGAATTTGGATTCAGTATTGTTA
>NW_027095803.1:0-39836 GCF_036850995.1 Saccopteryx leptura | reverse complement strand
TTCTGTGGAATGTGCGTGTACAACACGAGAAGTGGGGGAGAGGCGCCCCGAAGACTCTGAGTCTCCAAATACAGCTCTGGTTGAAGTATTTGAACTGGATCTCCCAGTTACATGAGCTAAAACATTCTTTGCTTTTACTTGCAACATAAGGGTCCTAACCAATCGATTTGTAGCATTTCATGCTCTAAAACTCCAAGACTTACCTTTTATCATACCACACATCACCTTCCAATATAAAATAGCTATAAAAGCTGCTAGTCTGATGTGGGAGGCAGGTATGTACTGGCAGTATCTTTATATTTCAGAATATCCTTCCTCTCATTTGAAATTTTGGTGTTTCATATGTTATTGCTCAGTCATAGCATTCAATAACTTTGAATTATCTTGTGAGAAAGTTTTTCCCTTTGTCATTCTTTTTTTTTCTTTTATTCTTTTTTTTTTTTTTTTTTTTTGTATTTTTCTGAAGCTGGAAATGGGGAGAGACAGTCAGACAGACTCCCGCATGCGCCCGACCGGGATCCACCCGGCACGCCCACCAGGGGGCGATGCTCTGCCCCTCCGGGGCGTCGCTCTGTTGCGACCAGAGCCACTCCAGCGTCTGGGGCAGAGGCCAAGGAGCCATCCCCAGTGTCCGGGCCATCTTTGCTCCAATGGAGCCTCAGCTGCGGGAGGGGAAGAGAGAGACAGAGAGGAAGGAGAGGGGGAGGGGTGGAGAAGCGGATGGGCGTCTCTCCTGTGTGCCCTGGCCGGGAATCGAGCCCGGGACTTCTGCACGCCAGGCCGACGCTCTACCACTGAGCAAACCGGCCAGGGCCCCCTTTGCCATTCTTTCAGTCTGAATTACAGCAAAAAGTAAGCCTCCAGGTCGACACTAGTGTGGCTTCGGCACCTCTTTTCTTTGCTCATGTCCATTTCTAGTGAGTACCGATGCTCAGGCCATAGTATTTGAGGCCATGATTTTTTTCTTTGTTGTGCTCATTTATGGCAAATGCTGCTGTTTTTTCCCAATTGTCACTGAGGTATATACTTTTCTTTCAAAAATGTTTAATTTAAGCCCTGGCTGGTTGGCTCAGCGGTAGAGCATTGGCCTGGTGTGTGAAAGTCCTGGTTCGATTCCTGGCCAGGGCACACAGGAGAAGTGCCCATCTGTTTCTCCTCCCTCCCCCCTTACCTTTCTCTCTGTCTCTCTCTTCCCCTCCCGCAGCTAAGGCTCCATTGGAGCAAAGTTGTCCTGGGCGCTGAGGATGGCTCTGTGGCCTCTGCCTCAGGTGCTAGAATGGCTCCGGCCTCAATGAAGCAATGCCTCAAATGGGCAGAGCATCGCCCCCTGGTGGGCATACTGGGTGGATCCTGGTTGGGCGCTTGTGGGAGTTTGTCTGACTGCCTCCCTGCTCTGACTTTAAAAAAATATATAAAAAAAGTTTAATTTAAAAAGGGACTAAATTCAAGAGGAAATCATAAATAACAATTGTATGGGTGGTGCAGTAATATGGCAAATGTCAGGAAGGTGGCATTTAAAAGACTGATGGTTGGGAATCATTTGCTTATTATAATGCTATTTCTGCTTCCATTGGGAGAAAAGAGGGACTAGGTAGACAAGGATCCCCTCGGGTTTGGCTTATGGTGGGATGGAAACATTACAGAATGAAGACCTATTAAACTGGGGTCCACGGGCTGCATGGTCTTAACTCGTTGTGTGAAACTTGAACAAGACACTTCTCTGACACTTTCCTAAGCCCCCCCCTTTTTAAAGTTAAAATGCAATAAATGTTGCTGCCTGTCCTCATTCTATGCAAACTGGGTATTTTTTAATAGCTTTTTCTTACTGTTCTAACAAAGGTCAAGTTTCTAATAACTGGTGTTATTTTAGGACCCATGCTAGCAAGCTGCTTAAGAAAGATGGCAGATTTAGTGTGAGTGATTTCACTGATATTTTGTTCTTAGAAAATTACTCATGGTTTTAAATCACGTTCAAACAGCCAGATTGTTGACACATTTAGTATGAAAAGTGAAGAGTGTCAGAGTGAAGAAGTACATTATTCCACCTGGTACCGTCTTGACCGAGGAGAGTAAGGCATCTTATATGAAACCAGTAAACATGGATTCCTTTTACCTGCTTTCATGAAACATGTTTTCACGCATTCCTTATATCATAATTCAGGGTCCGGTAGTGATTACGGTCTAAACCAGAAGTCGTAGCCCAGGTTGATAGCTCGGTTGGTTAGAGCTTCAGCCCAATAGGTAGCAGGGTTTTTTTTTTTTGTATTTTTCTTAAGTTGGAAACGGGGAGGCAGTCAGACAGACTCCCGCATGTGCCCGACCGGGATCCACCTGGCATGCCCACCAGGGGTCGATGCTCTGCCCATCTGGGGCGTCGCTCTGCCGCAATCAGAGCCATTCTAGCGCCTGAGGCAGAGGCCACAAGCCATTCTCAGCGCCCCGGCAAACTTTGCTCCAATGGAGCCTCGGCTGTGGGAGGGGAAGAGAGAGACAGAGAGGAAGGAGAGGGGGAGGGGTGGAGAAGCAGATGGGCGCTTCTCCTGTGTGCCCTGGCCGGGAATCGAACCCGGGACTTCTGCATGCCAGGCCGACGCTCTACCACTGAGCCAACCGGCCAGGGCCATGGGTAGCAGTTTTGATCCTCAGTCAGGCCACATAGAGAAACACATTGATGTTTCTGTCTGTCTGTCTGTATCTCCCTTCCTTTTCTAAAATCAATAAAACAGATTTAATAAACTAGAAATCACAAAAGCCTGCAGGGGTTGGGCAAGTGACATAAATGTCTGAGGACATAGGTGCTCATCAGTGTACCGTGCCATGTGTAACCACTGCCCGGGTACTCTGTCTTTTCAACAACAGACATAATCCAGCATGGCCCCAGGATGCATGTCACACATGAGCACCAACCGGTAACTCGGGGTCTTCAGGAACTCTGGCAGAACTCGACTGCTTATTACAAATCTCCTGGGGAGTTTCTGAAAAACACTGATGCCTGGACCCTTCTTCCAAAGATTCTGACTTAGTTTACTTTGTGTCGGATTTGGGCATTGGTGTTATTTTTTTTTTTTATCTCATCCCGTGTTCCTCATGTGCAGCAGGGTTGAAAAATGCTGGGATGTACCGCGCTAAGTTCCTTACAGTACAACTGCATTGGTTTACTACATGTGCAGCTAATTACAGACGCATCTTATAAACCTTAGGGGTTCTACTAGACACTTTCAAAAACGGATGTAGTAAGTGTATACAGGTAATCAAGTGGAATCCTAAGAAATACTCAGTGGACCAAGAAATAATAGAGCAAATAGAAAACAGCTCGTAAGGAGGTAAATTTTAATGTATTTTACATGTAAATGCTCTCACCACTAATTAAAAGGTAAAGATGGTCAGATTAGATTAAAAAAAACCCAAAACCATGACCCAACTGCACGCTTCTTTATTGATCCAATAAGCTGATTCTGAAGTTTATATGAAAAGTAAAGGAACTAGACTAGACAAAAGAATTCTGTAAAATTAGAAAACAAGCGGAAAACTCATAGTACCTCACTGTACCACTTACTGTAAAGCTACAGTAATCAAGACAGGGAGGTACTGGTGAAAAGATGGAACATAGATCAATACAACATCAGGGAGCCCAGAAATAGACTCACACAAATACAATCAATGCATTTTCGATAAAGTTGCAAAGGCAATTCAATGTACAGAGGACTGGCTTTTCAACAAATGGCACCAGAACAACTGAATGTCCATATGCAAAAAAAAAAAAAAAAAAAAAAAATTAACCTAGACACATATCTCATACCTTATACAAAAGTTAATTCAAGCCTGACTGTTGGTGATGCAGTAGGTAGAGCGTCAACCTGGGGCCCTGAGGGCCCAGGTTAGAAACCCTGAGGTTGCTGGCTTGAGTGCAGGCTCACCAGCTTGAGCAAGGGGTCCCTGGCTCAACTGGAGCCCCCAGGTCAAGGCACATATGAGAAGCAATTATTGAACAATTAAAATGACACAACTATGAGTTGATGTTTTTCATGTCTCTCCCTTCCTGTCTGCCTGTCTCTGTCTCTCTTAAAAAAGAAAAGTTAATTCAAAATGAATTGTGTACCTAAATGTAAAATCAGAAACTGTAAAACTTCTAGAAGAAAGCATAAGAGAAAATTTGCCTCATGTTGAGTTTGACAAAGCATGACACCCAAAAGCATGGACATAAATATTTTTTTGATAAATTAGAATTTATCAAAATTAAAACCATTTGGTCTACAAAAGAGATTCTTTTTTTTTTTTTTGTATTTTTTTTCTGAAGCTGGAAACGGGGAGGCAGTTAGACAGATTCCTGCATGTGCCCGACAGGGATCCACCCGGCACGCCCACCAGGGGGCGATGCTCTGCCCATCCAGGGCATCACTCTGTTGCGACCAGAGCCACTCTAGCGCCTGGGGCAGAGGCCAAGGAGCCATCCCCAGCGCCCGGGACATCTTTGCTCCAATAGAGCCTTGGCTGCGGGAGGGGAAGAGAGAGACAGAGAGGAAGGAGAGGGGGAGGAGTGGAGAAGCAGATGGGCGCTTCTCCTGTGTGCCCTGGCCAGGAATCGAACCCGGGACTTCTGCATGCCAGGCCGATGCTCTACCACTGAGCCAACCGGCCAGGGCTGCAAAAGAGATTCTTAAGAGAATATAAAGATAAGCCATAGACTTGGAAAAATATTTTCAAATCACATATCTGATAAAAGTCTTGTATATAAAATATATAAATAACTATGAAAACTAAGTAATAAGAAAACAAATAACCTGATTATTTTAAACAGGCAAAATTCTGATTTTATGCCTCACTAAATATAAATAATATATAAGGATGGTTCTTTTCTATTGAATGGGAAAAATAGTAACTTCATTGTGGAGAAACCTTGCAGACACCTTGATGATAACCAAGTGATTACGGTTGACATCACCATTGATGTCATATTGATAACATGTATCTCCTGACATGATACGATGTGAAGCCCAATTTCCTTCTATGGCATTCTATTCTCAGATCTAGAGCCTCAGACTAATCTGATGAAAACATTAGACAAACTTAAATCACGAGACATTCTAAAATATACATGACCGGTATGCTTCAAAAGCAGTGACGTCTTTCAATACAAGCAGAAGAAGGAAACTGTCATAGAAGGAAGGAGGCTAAAGAGACATGATCACTAAGCAGAAGGTGCTGTTCTGGGTTTGCACCCTGGAACAGAAAAAGGACATTCGTGGAAAAACTGGAAAAGTCCTAATCAAGATGTCATTTGGTTATTTGACTGTACCAATATCACTGTCCTAGTTTTGATAGTTATGTAATGGTTATATAAATTGTTGACATTAGGGGAAGCTGGGAAAATGGTAGATGAGATCTCTTTTGTAACTCTTCTGTAAATTTAAAATTCCTTTGAGATGAGTTACAAACTAACATGCAAAATAGAAACAGACTCACACAGAGAGAGCAGGTTGACAGCTGTCGATGGCAGGGTGTTAGGTAAGGGAGATGAGAGATACAGCAAAAAAGGACAAAAAAACCCCTCATGGACATGGACACAGTGTGGTGATTGCCAGGGGGCGGGGTGGGGAAGGAGGGCACGGGGGGGGGGGGGAGTAATTGGTGATTAACAAAGACTTGACTTGCGTGGGGGCAGTGAACACACTATACATTATACAGAGATGTGTTGTATAACTGGCCACCTGAAACCTGTATAATTGTGTTAATCATTGTCCCTGCAATAAAATTCTATTTTAAAAAGTAAAAAAAAAAAAACCCCAACAACTTCGCCATGTGTATCACGTATTAGCCTAGTTTAAAGATGAGGATACTGAGGCACAGACAGTTTCATTTTCCATAAATCTAATAAGTGGCATATCTGATATTTCAACTATGTTCCCTTGGCCTATAAAGCTTGTCTTCTTTCTTTACCCAACTCTCTTTTAAGTTATGTTTTTCCAAATAGTTTGTATGCTTACTGAGGGGTAGATAGGACTGTATCCTGTTTTGCATTTGTTTTAATTCCATGATAGGGATGAGGTTTGATATCTTTGTATCCAGCATGTAGCAGACCGATTCCTTTAGAGAATGTGCCCAACAAACATTTGTTGATTGGGGTGACATTTCTCTCCTCAGTGACGCATGTTCTTTGCCATCTTCATAGTGTCTTTTCCAAAGTCAGATCAACATGATCACGTGCAACAGCTCAGCAGGTTTCCCCTCATCGTTCTCTCGCTCAGCTATTGGAGAGCCGGGGAGGGAGTCAAAGAAAAGGTGATCAGAGAGGCTGCCAGAGCGAGTACATCCACTGTTTCCCTGGGCTCTTGCATGCTGTATTAGTCGGGGTGTGCTCACTGCTGTAACAGTCCTCCCCTTCCTCCCCACCCACATTTCAGGACACTGATAGTACAGATATTTATATTTTCTTTTCATAAATTTCAATTGACAGAGGTATTGGTGTTCGTGAGCTGAGCTTCACACACATTTAAGGATCTGGCTCATGGGGGCTCCACCCCTCTTCAAACACGACTTCCTGGTTACCTGAGCATCCAGCTGGCAGATTGAGGCAGGGCACAGCAGAGGATTAGCAGCAGAAATTTTTATGGGGCAGGCTGGGAAGAAGCCCGTATCACTTCTGCGCACATCCCATTAACTCTATTCTCAAGGGAGGTTGAGAAAGAGAGTCTAGCTATGAGCACAGGAAGAAGAGGTTATGGGTTTGGTTGTGTACATGCATACTGATGCCCAAGCATGAGGTCATCTGTTGGGACAGGCTGGACCCGGCACTCTAGAAAGCATCCTAGCAACAGCTACTAAAAATAGAGCTCCTCCTCCGCGCCAGAGAGAAGCTCTCACTTCTTTGCTGTCGCCCCGTGTCATCTCCGCGTTGCCCTCTGCATGAGCAAGCACTGACGCCAAATGCAGTACAAGTGGACTTCAAAGGGGACAGAGCCACCCTTGTTCCAGTAAACCTCAGCTGTCTGGACAACATCTCTAATACCTCAAGTGCTGGTCCCATGTGTTTCTAAGAAGTGATCTCTTTAAACCAAATCAAGCCAGGACTCACTTAACTGTCATCATCTCCTGCTTTTATTTTGCTCTGTGGTATGAGCTCTGTGGCTTCCTGTTAGACCCTTTGTTGTTGTTAAATAATAATGCATTTGTTTGGGGGGGGGAAAGATGGCGGATTAGAAAAGAGAGCGTGAGCTCACTACAGCAAATATAATAGACCCATTCTTCTTCCTGGGAGCAAGCTGTCCTTATAGCCCAAATGTCCTCATGGCCATTCTCTCTTCTATCTTACCATGAGGTAGGTCACAATCCAGGGCTTGTCATATTCAAGATCCTGTAAAAACCACAGGCATTGATCAAACCAACATCTCAGCTTAACCAAAGCACATGGAACACACAGTCATTGCATAGAAATGTGGTCCAGCTTTGACCACTGGATGAGGTTTACATGAAGTTTCCTATGTAAAAGTGCATGTCTTTCCAGCTGTGTGTTTGAAGATAGTTTCTCTGTAGAAACCATTGACCTTCAGCTTGTCATATATTTACACTAACCAAATTAAAAAGCTACTTTGTAATATGTGAAACATGCACATTATGTGATTTTGTTGCAAGAGTGGTTACATAGAGTCTACAGCTTTCACCATGGTGAACGTCCATCAGCCTAACATTGGGCCTGTTGGCCACAAGTGAAGGTAACTAATTAGAATTCAGTAACTTCTGGGCCCTGAGCTATTGCTCTCACTGTAAGTAGATTAGTAGTAGTTGGGATATGCCATTTTAAACCAACATTTAGTAACCATAGAAAATGCAAGTTACCAATGGTTAGTGATGGATAGCAATAATGACAACTATGCTGATAATCTTGATAAAATCTAAAGGCACTCTATAAGTATCAAAGGGCTAGAGAGAAAATGTCAAAGGTGTAAGACACAATGGTAATTCAATCAGTTGAAGCAGAAGTGTGAAAGATTACAAGTTGCTTCACCCGTGCCCTGTACCTGAGTGTCTTTAATTGATAGAGCCCACTGTGTTTCTTTGGGCTCACGGTTCCCAGCCTGGTCAGTCTGGGTAGGGAGGCAGCTACCCAGTAGGTGTTACAACTAGTCTGAGGCTGATTGCTTTCTAGCTGCTCGGCCACTGTTGTATACAGTACAGTGAGTAGAACCATCTTGTCCAAAATGAGAAAATTTTACTACTTCTAGCCAGGTAGTCAGGTAGATAGGGAGAAGCATGGACAATATTTACTGAGCATCTCTATGTGAAGCGTCATATTGAATGTTAGAAAACGTCACAAAGTGCTGGCGGGAGTAGCAGGGGAGACAGGCGCCCGGCCTCAGGAATCGGCAGGTGTGACTTGAACTATTTTATGTGAGTGTGGTCTGTCCTGCAGCTCCCACCTGTGCCTCAGTAGGCTTTGTGTTTGTGAAGGACAGGAACCCCCAGGAGGTAGAGGATGGTATGAGGAGAAGAGCTCCGGGTACGGCGACAACAGCTTAGCTTCCTCGTCAGAGCAGCCTGCGCGGACTCAGCCACGCTTCACCCCTCCTACGCCCCGTGTTTCCCTCCTACGCCCCGTGTTTCCCTCCTACATCATAAGCACAAAGGCAATGACAGGCAGTCCCCGGGGTGACGGATGGGATAGGTACTGCAGGTTTGAAAACGTTTGAGTATTTCTTTGTGCATAAAGGTAAAAATAAACGCTATGTTAAGACAAACTACCTGTCTGAGTTGCATTTAATAGGTAAATGTATCTGTTCCAACCTACATGCAAATTCATCTTAAGAACAAACCTATACTCATCTCGTTCATAGCCCGGGCACTGCCTGTGTCTCAAAGGGTTGTTTTCACACACATTAGGTGCTCAAGGTGACCTTGATAAAGAAATGAACTAAGGACGTTTTGTAGAATTGTAGAATATTGAAACTGGAAAAACCTTTCAAAATCATCTAGTTTAACTATGTTATTAAATTTAATTATATTTCTCCTTTTCTTTGAGTTATAAATTGATGGGAGAAGAGCTACTGTCATCAAAACATAATGAGATCTAGTCTATTATATGGGTGAAGATAAAAAAAGAACGAGATACCCAACATTGGTGAGGATGTAGAAAGACTTTATTCATATACTATACCTAATAAGCCTGTATAGGTATATAGGCTCAACTTCCCCAGGGTGCAGTCTGGATGAGGAGAACCAAAACTTTCAATATATGTATCCAATGACTTTGCAATCTCCCATCTAGGAATTTATCATGTAGAGATAATTGACCAATTGCACAAAGATATGTATGTAAAAGAATCTTTATTGTAGTGATGTTCGTAATAGCAAAATGCTGGAAACACTCTTTCTTAAGTAGGGGATTTTAAAAAGAAATCACGGCACGTCTGTGCAGTAGGGTGTGTGACGCATCTGTATTAATTGGTATGGAAAGGACCTCACAGTGAGTCGAGGGAAAAGCCGGTCGCAAACGTGCTGCGGAGGCCCGCTTTGTCCCTCGGCCGTCACCGAGGCCTTGCGTGCGACTACGTGCGACTACGCACAGAGGGAGCAGACGGTGCTCATCACAACATTAACTGTTGCCTCTCGATAATTGGGGCTGATTTTTACTTTCTTCCCTACACTCTTCTAAAATGTAGGGGTTGGGCTACTTGAGCATGTATTCACTTTATAATCAGGAAAAAAAAATACCATAAAGCTATTTTCAATTAGGAAAAAGTCAAGAGTGGAAATCCCTCTATGTTTCCCGATTTAATACCGATGCTCGGGCAGTGTCACAGCACAGAATCCAGCGTTGTCTTTATTATTTAACCCGCCTGCCAAGCCAGTCGCCTACACGGCCTACGCTCTACTCGTTCTTCTCACTTTCTCCGTCTCTCCTTTCGGAGGGTCTGGGACTTAACCACAGAACGCTTTTTGAAGGAAGGCAGTGAATAAATAACTACATCAGTAAATAATAAAAATTATTCCTGCCTCTCCCTAATTATAAAGCTTACACTATCATAAATCCATCTTTTCCCTAAATAAAAGCAGATGGTTGACCATCCTAGAGTGTAAATCTCTCCTTAAATGACAACTAAACAAAACAGATTTCCTGTCTTGTGATTAAAGAATTTGAAGGACTACCGGGCAAGACGCAGGCTGTGTACTGTGTAGTGGTTGCCATGGTTCTGCCCGGGGATGTGCTATTTCAGCTCATCCTTAACTGGGGTAGGCATGAGTCTCAGCTTGGCAGGGTTAAAAATGGTGCAGAAGGCATGGCTGTTTTTAGATTAAATGGGAGTTGGGCTATAGTAACAGTTAAAAATAGAGATCCCTAACTTTAATGAACTATTTGGCTACCAAATTGCATAAAGACATTAATTGTAGTACACTCTCTTTAGAAAATAAAGCTAGTGTGGAGTCTACTTATACAGCATTTTAACCTCAACATCCTAATAGGTTTTTTTAAACACCTGAAATACATCTATGTAAAAGGCCCATTTTAAGCTTTCAAATCAGCTAGTCAAGTTTCCCGTGGCAGCTCTACTCTTTTAAAAACTCCAGATTGTAACCAATTTAATATTTTTAGCCGCTAATTTCTTTTTCCATTTGCAAATAGTACTTAGGAGCAAACCGGCAGCGGACTCTTTATGGTTTATCCTTGGTTCTGTTAACTGTGCTATTTTATATCGCATGCCCCGCATTACTTTAAAAAAGGCACGTGGTCTCTGTCAAGGGCTTTACCGCTGAAGATAAGGGACTCACTAAATGCTATATTAATAAGCATATAATAGTTTCAATTCAAGATTTCCAACCCCCCCCCCCCATTTTTTTTTTTGGAAACTGCCAAGGCTCTTGGATGGCAGCTGGTGGTTTGGAAAGCCCATTCAAATCAGACTCAGAAAAAGGAAGTTCCAGTTCCAGTCCCAGTCCCCAGGCTAGTCTGGGATTTGGGATGAATCACTCAACTTGCTTGGGACCCGGTTTCCTTGATTGTCAACTCATCAGTGTGGAGGACACTTGGACCAGATAAATTTGTCTAGACATTTTATTATTTCTTATTTTTTTAAAAAATTTTTATTTATTTATTTATTCATTTTAGAGAGGAGAGGGAGACAGAGGGAGGGAGAGAGAGAGAGAAGGGGGGCAGGAGCTGGAAGCATCAACTCCCATATGTGCCTTGACCAGGCAAGCCCAGGGTTTCGAACCGGCGACCTCAGCATTTCCAGGTCGATGCTTTATCCACTGCGCCACCACAGGTCAGGCCTTATTTCTCTTTTTTTAAGTACATAAATGTTTTCTTTAAAAAAAAAATGTGGGAGCCCCTTATAAAAACAACGAAAAAGAAAAAGTGGAGTTCCGCTTGTTAATGTTGTCCTTGGATGGGAGGAGGTCCTGGGCGGTCTCGATCCATCTCTAGCCGATCCCTGGCTACCCTTTCGCGGACCAAGCAGGAGTCCCCAGGGCTCCTTAGGACACAACTGAAGAACTGTTGGTTTAAAGACACCTTTATGTCTCATTCAATATTAAAAGCCAGTCTATGGTTCTGAGAAATCTCAAAATATAATGCCATAAGAAAATTCTAGAAGCTTGGAGTCTCCCTACTATACCAACAAAAATGAGATATCACAACTTCCAAAAGAGAGAAATGATCATTTTCATCATTATGGGCTAGAAAAGCTGTTGCTTTAAATTTCCTGGCATTTGACATCAGGAGACATGGAGTGAGTCATCTCCCACTGCCTGCTTGCTATGAGCCCTGAGAGTTAGACGATTTACTGCTTCATGCATCCCCTTTGCTAGTTTGTCTGTTTACAACTGTCTACCCATTAACTCATCGTTTCATGACTTAAAATTTTTTGTATTCTTTTGGATTTCTTATGGCTTTACATGGTCCATAAACTCTATTATTCTGAATAACAGAATGCTGCCTATAAGGCTAACTTGTTTCTTCTCGATGTTCATTCAGCTTCTATCTGTATTTATTCATTATTTATCTCTTTCATTTTTGTTTACAGAGGATGTTGCAACACTCAGAAGAGCTCTGGTCAGATCAAAGACTTGTGGGCTCACGGGGAGGAAGCTGGATGGGCTCTGAAATGGAGATTTTTATTAAAACCCAACCATTAGTTATTCCATATCTGCTAGAAACAGGCTACTAACTGGAAATAGCAATGATATAATAAAAGGACAGCAAATCCCTTCAAACGGTCTTCATTATTTCAAACAAGATTTCAGGATCAACGATGAAGGCTTTATCTGATTCTTGCTTTAATTTAACATCTCTAATAACTGTGGTCTTCGTTGCAATCAATTATCACATAATCTGCAGCTGGAAACCGTACTCTGGGTGCAGCGCTACACAGATAAAACCTGAAAGTGAATAAAAGAACTATGATTTTATAATGTGATCTCTATGAGAGAGAAAAAAAACACACCTGCGCACACCTCCCTTATGCTTAAAACTAGCATTTATAGTATGCTCCCCAAACCGTTCCACAAACTATTTATAGAGCAATCACATCAACCACCCACCACTTGTTAAAATAGAGCAAGTATTTTAACACTGAAAGGCAACTTTATACAACAGCGAGGGAATTGGTAATGGCAGGAAATGATAGCCTGGAAATGACAGGTTGATTTCTTCCTTTTTTATTTTTAACCTTTCAAGTTTAATACGTATTCAGAGAAATGCACATAACTGTCAGCTAGCTGAATTTTCACAGCCCTAATGCATTTGTTTAACTGACACTTTTATCAAGAGATAGTATTACCAAAACCTCTAAGTCTTCCAGTCACTGGCCTCCGGGGTCACCTGGTGTCTTGTCTTCTAATCGCATAGATTAGTTTAGTCTGTTTTTCATTTGAAACGATACAATATGTACTCTTTTTTGGTTGTTTTTTTTTTTTCATTTAACTTTATTTTTCTGAGACTCATTTATGATGTTTTTGTAATTGTTGCTTGTTCATTGTGCTGTAGAGTATTAAATTGTGCAACAATACCACCATTTATCGGTCCATTCTGCTATCGACGGACATTTTGGTAGTTTTTGGATTTTGACTGCTACAAATTGTGCTTCTATGAATATCCTTGATCATGTCTTTTGGGTATCTATTTAAGAGTGAAATTGCTTTGTCATAAAATAAGTACTGTCCACATTAATAAGTACTGTCAAATAGTTTTCCAAATGGTTTTACCAATTTAAACTCTCAGTGATAGTGGACAAGAATCACAGTCACTATATACATATCTGCCAACACTTGTTATTTTCTTGTGGGTGCATAAGAGATATCACATTATGCTTTTAATTTGTACTTCCTTGTGACTGACAAAGTTGAGCACCCTTTCAGATGTGTATTGGTCATTTGCATAGTTTCTTTTGTGAAGTATCTTTTCAGGAATTTTACCCACTTTTCTTTTGAATGTCTATCTTTTTCTTATTGATTTGTAGGAGTTCTTTATATATGCTGGCTATTGTCTTCATTTTTTTAGGGACATTGGGATTTTAAGTGATCAGATTTGTGTTAGGTATGTTTTATATTTTCAAGTACTCTGTTTACTGTGTACCTTATTTAGGATACTGTATGTTAGGTCTAAAAAGCTTCTAGCAACACTGAGGTAGAAAAAAGTCACCATATTCTAGGATTGAAGTACTGCCTGCAATCAGCTATCATGAAATACATCATCATTATTCAGTGACATTTTACATTCACCATCTGTTTTTATTTTTAGGTTTTTCATATTATTTGATTCAGTGCTTAAAATTGAATATGAAGACAAAAAAAAAAAAAAAAGACCAGAAAGTCATAGGAAGGGATAATGATCTTGCTTTAAACTTTTAAAATAGATCGTGAAGTCTCTCATTTTGGGAAGTATTTATCATGAAATTCATAAGAAGATTAAAAATCCCTGTTTGGGTTTCAGTTTTGCAGGTAACTGGTGTTTCTTGGTCCAAATACCCTTGAGATCATGCCATTTTTATCTGTCTAGTCTGCTCCTTTTGGCAACAGTGCCCTGTATCCTTTTTTAGACCCACCCTGATCACAGCTGGTCCCTGTGTGTTGAATCCACCATCAACTCAGTGGAGAGCAGGTGCCACTGATTCAGTCTGGCCAATTAAGCATCAAATTCCTTGGGTTACAGTCATTGGTTCAAGGATGGCCATGTGACCAGTGAGAACCAGTGATATGTAACAACATTTGTGCTGAACTCCACAGGAACAGTGAGCCTTGTCCCTCTGGACTTGACTTTAAGAGGATGTGATGTGAAACTCCTAAGACCATGTTGCAAACTTGAGAGGAAATTCTGTTGTCAACGGAGCCCGCCCAGGAGAAGTGAAGCCGAGATGCAGACAGAGAGAAACGGAGTTGGAATGACATTTTGAGCCCTGTGGGTCAAGCCATGACTGTAGCCAATAATATCTGGACTTTTCAGTAACGTGAGCCAGTAAATTCCTTGTCTACTTAGATGGATTGGATTGGTTTTTCTGACACTTGAGACCTACAGTTCCTTAGTTGATGCAAATACCTGGCCCATATGGGGCTTTCAACATTATGTGTGATGAACAAAAGTAAAGCAATGACATGATTTTAAGCAAAGCTTTCTCTCTGAAGAAGAGCACTATTTGCAATAATAGGTTTAACATTTTAGTACCAAGCTTTTAAGTTTCTTAAGGGCTTGAGTATGGAGTTAAAAGTTTATTATAGTGATGATGTTTGGTTGGGGTTCATCTGGTGGGGTAGACGGGAAGAGAGATATGTGTGCCCCTTTCTATGGTCATGAAAAATCACTGTGCTTTATGAGAGTGGTTCCCGGACACTTGTCCTTAGACCCATTCTATCAGGATTCCTTGTCACCGATACACGGTGTGGGGCTCCATCCCTTGAGATCTGAATCACTAGATGTGGGATGGTGTCTAGAGTCTGTAGTGTTAAACAAACTCCAAGACTGGGAAACCAGTGCTTTATTACAGGATTTCCACCCCCACCCCCACCCCCCCTGCCCAGGGACGCGGATACTTTCTGTGTACTTTCCTCCAGGAATTCTGAACCAGGCTAAGGAAGAAACAGGGTAGGAGAGAAAACTTAAGAGAGAGAGAGAGAGAGAGAGAGAGAGAGAGAGAGAGAGAGAGAGATGCAGTGTAAAGCCAGTAGCCAGGGCCACCATCTCAGCAGCCTGGCCCATACAGGTTCGCATTGGATTCAAACAGTCAGTAAAGAAACAACGAAGCCAAAAACTGATGGGCCATTATCTTTAATCCTAGCTTGCACCCAGCGGGCAAGTAAAAACACACACTGGGCTCCAAAACTCACTCACATTCAGTGCTCACAAAGCTACTGACTTATCCGAGTTTCCTAGAATCAAAGGTTTCTAGCTCACCAGACTTATTCACCTCTGTTCCCCATCTCCGTCCTTCTCCCTGCACAAACTAGCTTCTCACTCAACACTCCGCCATCTTGGCTGCCTCTCCTGGCCTCCTCCACGTGGCCTTTCTCTGCTCTCTCCTCTAATGATAATCTCAGGAACCAAGAGAGCAAGCTCCTGTTCTGCCCCCATTTTATAGTGTAGAAATCAAAACCTTTAATCCAATATACAAAATAGGGAAGTCTCTAATACAAAGTCACTTACCAGAGACATGATGAGATTGTACCACCCCACATCAAAAGGGTGGGAAAGACTTAATCCCAAAACCCAGCCCCAGGCTACAAGGATCCTGCCTGCCCACAGCCCACCCCCAACACACATTAATATCACCTGGGTGACGGCCTCCACGTGGGCAGCGCCATCTTTAACAAAATTGAGCATAATATATTTTATCTGCCCAACATGCAGACAGGGCACTAGATAAATATAACTGCTGAAAGATTGAAGACTGCTGGGGTGGGGGAGGAAAGTGAGACTTTATATTATTTTAAAGGAATCATAGCTTTCCATAAATAAAATAAAATTGCTTTTGGAATGTGAAGGTACATATGTATTCCTCTTGCCTCCCTGGATACTTCATATATGAGGAAGAAAATGAAAAGAAGGTGGCCCCAGAGTTCTCTGTCCTGTGACATTGCTGAGTCACAGGACATGCTACCATATGTCACACATACTGGTCTTTCTATGGAGCCACAAGAAGATGATCAACTCTGTTTTATAGGTAGCTGTTGGTACCATACATGAAAACCCCCCAACAATTATTAGTCTTCTCCAGGTTAAAATTTTCTGGTTCTTTCAACTCTATTACCATACACACTATATATACTAAAATATAAAGGATTAATTTAAGGACACATGTTGACTTTAATATGGTTTTGTATATGAAAAGACTCCATATTCAGTTATTAAATGAGAGAACAGATACCAATCAATAATGATTAAAATCAGTACATTATAAATCCGGTGCTAGGAAGAAGAGCTAACCCTTCCCTTCCATCCCCAAGACTATTACACTTGACAATCATCAATTATATTTTAGGAGGGAGGGATTTATAATTTGAACTATGTTCTACTGGAATCCGTGCGATAAAGAGTTATGAACCTGGAACTTCAGACTTGTGAGTTATATTGTATTTAATATTGAAATGTTAGTTTTAAAAAATGAAAGAAAATTAAAATACAACTGGATAGAAGAAACTGTGGGAACCGTCTAGTTCTGCCATTTCATGTTCTGCTTTAAACTATAAGCAAAACAGCTTCTTTTTTCAGTATCAAAATAGAACCAAGTTTTTCTCTTAACCAAACACAAATTCTTTGATTTTCCAGTTGACTCAAATCCCTGTTTTTGGTGCACAAATGACCATTTACTGGCCTTCTTGCAAACCATAATGACAAGTCTTATGTATAACTATCAGATATTCAAATTTTGCTTCCTCATTTGCCGAATGCATGCGCTGGTGATTGTAATTATTGTGGTTCCTCTGCATCCGGCTGAACGGTGTTTACTGATCTAAATGGCTTAGCTGTCTTATTTATCTTACAGCGGGGAAAGCATTGACTTAAGATCTCACCAGGATCCTGCTACCAACCAAGTGAGTTACTTTGGCAAATTGCCAGGACACCTGGCCCTCTGTTTAACCAAAGATGCACATGGAGAAATGAGTGATCTTGGTCTAGGATTCATTTATAGGCAGTGGCTCCCAGGAGGCACAGCCAGGAAATAGTACACTTATACTGGCAAGAATCCCCCAAATAAGAAATAAAATAATCATGAAAGTAAAATTCACGATTTTCTAATAACAGAAAAGGAAACAAACAAAATACCCAATTTATTTGTCATCTTTAGAGGGTGCTAGGGAACCAAGTCCTTTTTCTGAGAACTGGTATACAATAGAGAAGGAATTGGGCATCTATCCTGTCTTTCCTGTATGGGCTCAACCTCAGGGCAATCAAATTATTTATGAGGGAAAGTTTTTCTTTATATAACAGTTCCAGCTAATAAATGCAAAAAGAGGGGTAGAATAAGAATATTATCCCTTTGCAACCTCAAATAATGACTCTAGGTAATGATCATAAATACATGTAAAACAATCAGAGGAAAAGCTAAGAGGGAGCCCTATAATGGGTAGATTAGGTTGACAACAGCTAACCCCACTGACCAATCTTAGCATCACACATGGAGAGACCCAGGCATCAAGGTGATGTGATGCATAGTACAAACCCCACCTAGGAAGTGTTCTCGCCAAAACTAGTGAAGTTGGGTCTGCTCAAGACCCAATTTCTAATTTACTGGAAAGATGGGAGATAGGAGCATACTGAAAATTCAGGGATGGAGTAAAATCCAGGGAATTGTACTGTGCCAATGACTTGACCTGTTTTCTTTTCTTTTTTTTTTTTTGTATTTTTCCAAAGTGAGAAGTGGGGGGCAGCAGACAGACAGACTTCTGCGTGTGCCTGACCAGGATCCACCCAGCATGCCTACCAGGGGTGATGCTCTGCCCATCTGGGGCATTGCTCTGTTGCTGCCGAAGCCATTCTAGCACTTGAAGTGGAGGCCATGGAGCCGTCCTCAGCACCGGGGCCAACTTTACTCCAATGGAGCCTTGGCTACAGGAGGGGAAGAGAGAGATGGAGAGGAAGGAGAGGGGGAGGAGGGAGAAACAGATGGGCGCTTCTCCTGTGTGCCCTGGCCGGGAATTGAACCTATAACTTCCACATGCTGGGTTTATGCTCTACCACTGAGCCAACTGGCCAGGGCCCTGACCTGTTTTCTTCAAAGAATAAATTAGAAGGAAAGAAAAGATGAGGGAACTGACAGATTAAGAAATTTAAGAGGCATAGGAGCCAAACACAGAATGCCACTCTTGTTTGGATCCTGTTTCAAACAAACCAACTGAAGGAGGAAACTGTATTTAGTGCAATTGGGGAAATTCGAATACTGAATAGAGGTATCTGATAGTAAGAACATTTTGCTAATTTTTTAGGTGATGTGTTGAATTTTGATTATGTTACAAAAGGAGTCATTATCTTTTAGAGATATATCCCAAAGTAGTTTTAGATGGAATAATAAATAATATGATTAAGATCTACTTTAACAATAATGCAGTGGCAAGGGATGGAAATGCAGAGGAAATTAGATTAACTGTGTGTTGATGATTGTTGACACTGGGTCTTAGGAACATAAAAGTTCATTATGTACTCTCTCTGCTTTTGTGTACTTTTTTTTTTAATGTGGGAAAGAGTAATAAACACTTTGTGATAATTAAACCATAATTTATGATTTGTGCATGTCTTTGTATCTGTCTTTATAAGTTTCGTGTGGCTGCCATAAGAAATGATCACAAACTGGATGGATCAAAACAGCAGAAATGTATTGTTTCACAGGTTTGGAATCTAGAAGACCAAAATTCAGCGGGGCTGTGCCCCCTCCAGGGGCTCTAAGGGGGGATGCATTCTGGTCTCCTCCAGCTTCTGATGGCTGCCTGCATTGCTTGACTCCTGTTCCTTGTCTCTGGGGTCACATTAACTTCTATTCTGTTTATAATCTCTCTCTGCCTCATTCTTATAAGGACATTTGTCATTGGATTTAGGGCCCATCAAATAATCTTGGATAATCTTATCTCAACTTAGTTTAAATCAGGGGTAGTCAATCTTTTTATACCTACCACCCACTTATGTATCTCTGTTATTAGTAAAATTTTCTAACCACCCTCTGGTTCCACAGTAATGGTGATTTATAAAGTAGGGAAGTAACTTTACTTTATAAAATTTATAAAGCAGAGTTACAGCAAGTTAAAACATATAACAATAATTACTTACTAAGTACTTTATGTCAAATTTTTGCTAAGTTTGGCAGAATAAATATTTATAAAACAACTTATTATAGTTAAATCTATCTTTTTATTTATACTTTGGTTGCTCCGCTACCGCCCATCTGAAAGCTGGAATGTCCACTAGTGGGCGGTAGGGACCAGATTGACTACCACTGGTTTAAATTATTTCTGAAATACCTCCTGCCCAAATATGGTCATGTTCACAAGTTCCTGGGATTAGGACATGGACATATCATTTTGAAGGCCACCATTCAATCCATTACAATGACATATTTCAATAAAAAGATATGAAAACTAATATCATAAGAGAGTAGTTTAACCTTTCTAAATTTAATGTTAAGAAATAACTATAGTTATTCCTAATTCAAATATGTAAGAGATCCTTGATTTCTCTTTTTTTTTACCATAACGCATAGGCAAGTTGTGTCATTTGTACTTCCAAAATTTAAATAAAATCAATTTTCTTCCATCCATCAGTGCCTTAATCTACTACATTCCACAATGGTCGTCTTACCTATCTTCCTGGTTTCTCGTCTGGCCTCACTCCAAACCATTCTCCACACAGAGGCCAGAGTAATTAAAAACAAGAGAAAACAGAAACATCATAAAACTAGTCCTGGCATCTTCCTTGCTCTGTCCCTGAAATGATGGTCCGTTGCTTCCAGAATAAAATCCAAACTCTTCACCATGACTTCCAGGCTGGGAGTAATTCATCCCTCAGCACTTGGACTAATATCGGGGGCCATCTCCCTGCTTGTCCCTGGCTGACCAGGCCCACTGACTTCCCTTTAACACCTTGAACATTCCAAAACCAATTCCACCAAAGGTGGACCCTTCCCAAAAGAACCAGGCAGTCATTACCACGAGAATTCTGTTGATAATTAGACAAGTTGTTGTTTTTAAAGAGGGAACAGAAATTCATGTGGAATGCAGATACATTTGAAAACATGTAAACAAAAGGAGATCCTCTCCCCCGCCTCCTGACCATCCTGTCCTCTAGGATAATGGACGTTTTGGTTTGTGTCCTTTCAGAATGTGTTGAAGTATCATAAATATATGGTTCGGTAGCTTGCTAACCTGCTTTTCCTACTGCACATTGAGTTGAGGATCTATTTTATGTTGTTATATCTGTGGCTTCATCATTATTATTTAGGTTTTTGACCCATGTTTCCAAACCACCATCACAGACTTGTACCACTTTGCACCCCCGCCAGCAGTGGATGACTGTGGATGACTGTGCTCATTTCCCTACATCCCTGCGAATCTTTTTAATCTGTGCCAATCTGAGAGCTGAAAACCAGCATCCCATTGTTTCAATTTACATTTCTTGGATGGCAGTGGGGTAGCACTTTTTTTTTTTGCTTTTGATGCTGTTCACCTGCAGTTCTTCATGATTGTGTAGTCAAAAGTGTTAGATTACATTTTAAAAAGAAATAACAAACCAGCTAAGGAAGAGTTGTATAAACCACTCAACACAGCATTGCTACTATCTTGCCCTCCATAGAAGTTCATCCATGCTTGAAGCTGTTTACCCTCCTCTATCTGAGCACACAGCCTGGGCTTCATGTCCCTCATTGCAGAAGTCTTTATCATCTTCTTGTAAGATGTGAGTCATAGAAAATTGTCGACCCTAGACAATGGCTCAGTGGGGAGCGCATCAGTCTCATGTATGGACATCCAGGTTTGATTCCCGGTCACACAGGAGAAGTGACCATCTGCTTCTCTTTTCCTCCTTCTCCCTTTTCTCTCCCTCTTCCCTTCCCACAGCCAGTGGCTCAATTGGTTCAAGTGTGACCTCGGGCACTGAGGATAGCTCAGTTGGTCCAAGTGTTGGCCTCAGGCACTAAAAATAGCTCAGCACTTGCACATTGGCCTCATATGGGGGTTGCTGGGTGGATCTCAGTCGGGGCACATGTGGGAATTACTTTACTATTTCCCCTCCTCTCACCTAAGGAAAAGAAATTGTCCAGAATCAGTTTAAAAGATTGTTGTGTATATTTTCTGAAAATATATGTATGGAAACAAACAGGAAATTATAGGTTTAGAAAGTAAGCTTCAGACCTGACCTGTGGTGGTGCAGCGAATAAAGTGCTGGCCTGGAAAAGCTGAGGTCACTGGTTTGAAACCCTGGGCTTGCCTGGTCAAGGCACATATGGGAGTTGATGCTTCCTGCTCCTCCCCACCTCTATCTCTCTCTAAAAATGAATAATAATAATAATAAAAAATTTTCAAAAAAAAGAAAGAAAGTAAGCTTCAGCCTGTGGCTCAACAATTTGGACTTGCCACTGTCCGGTGTTTTGATCATCTTAGAGTTCAAGTGGATGCTACATATCAGAATATTTAGTAATAGTATTTCCTGTTCCATTGCTTTTAGAAAGAAGGTCAGAGAAAAGTTTTGAGAAGCAGTACCTAATACTGGCATCCATTCATTTACGCTGCTTCATCTGAAAAAAATACCAGCAAGATGTTTCCAGGGAGCATGTCTGATATGACCCTATGGATTTTCAAATGTATCACAAGCTTGTTTATGTGGCTTTACCAGGGATTACAGCAAGAGTGCTTTTTCAACTGTCCAAGGTCCTGAAAGCTTGCATGCTTTTGTTCTACAATCTTTAGTATTATTTCAAACTCTGAGTGACTACTTATCATTTCATGCTTCTTATGTTCTCTTTCTTGTATGGTTATCAAAATTTAAGACATTTAAATGTGGATCAATTGACTGAATAGAGCAATTTTATAGGTGATAGAGTGCCATATGTTTTAGGAGCTACTTAATAAACAACAACAAATAAATGTGCTTATGGTTTTGATTGTGAGGCCAACTATCTCCTAAACAAATTAGAAAACATAAACCAATATGAACCAAAACAGAGACCTAATGGCAAATGAAAATTCTAAAGAAAGAGTTATGTAGACCAGGTCATCAGGGATTTGAGTAAATAATATGCTACACCCCCAAATTAAGAGCGCTGGAATGAAAATTAAGAAGAACCTGTCAGATCAAAGGGACATGAGGAAATAACGTTTTGTTTCAATGGCAAGTATGGAGGGCTAGGGAACAGGATGTGCGTTTTCATGGGAGGGGATAATGCCACTGGAAAGACTCACAGTTTGTACTATTTTAGTCTTTATCAAAACAAAGGTCAGCTGTAATCAGATATGTGCAGCTCGTGCACCATCTGTGATAGATGAAGGGAAGTCAAATGAGACTGAGGAAGGAAGTGTGAGCATTTACTGAGTGAGCACTCTATGTGGCTTCGTGAGGTAGACTCCGTGTGAGAAGAAAAATAAATTAGAAAAGGTGGTTCCTCTTTTCCTCTCTCCCTCCTACCTTCCCTTTCTTCCTTGAAGAGGTGAGGCGGATATATAGAAAGATAGGACTCAGGATCTCATAGTTTAACCCTTTCCTTGAACAACAGAAGCTCAGACAAGCTAAGTGACTTGCTCCGGGTCACACAGCTACTTAGTGGCAGAACTTTCTTTCTGGATTAAGCTTAGAATTCCTAAACCAACAAAATCTCTGTCTGACGGACTGGGAGTCACTGCAAATTTTATAAACTGTGTAGGGATCTGTAGCTTCTCACGGAGAAAGAGCAGAGAAATGAAAAACAATGGATAAATGAATAACCCTCGGTTATTCCCCTTTGAATATAAAATGTGATAGGTGGAATTTTTTATGTGAGCTTTAAAATTTCTATTTTCCAGAAAAAATACTCTCCGTGTCCAATGTACCTGTATTACCAATAAAAGTCTTAGCATCAAAGACAGAAAATAATAGATGATGCTATTTCCTAGGGACAGAGGAAAGCAAGACATCACTGTAAATGTAGGAACTTCGCTTCCTCTTAGTAGCTTTCTTAATAAAATAACAATTTACACAGCTGGTCAGAGATCGAGTATGAATCCCCCCCATAATATTTTAGAATTAAATTAATTATTTCCATCATCCAAGGCACAGAAACAAAACAGGTATATCACTATACTATCTTGTCGAATTTCATGTTATGAATTTCCTGAAAGAACAGTATTATGATCTTGCAGATCTACAATACTTCGAGCTTCTAGTAACTGAGAAAAATGAGAAAAACTGAAAACATCCAGAAATAAAAAACAATGTATTTTGTCTAAACAAATCTGAAATTAATTTAAATTCATGTGTGACATAAGGTACATATATATATATATATACATATTTTTTTTTTCTGTGACAGAGACAGAGAGAGACAGAGAGAGGGACAGGAAGGAAGAGAGATGAGAAACATCAGTTCTTCATTGCCGCACCTTAGTTGTTCATTGATTGCTTTCTCATATGTGCCTTGATGGGGGGTGGGCTACAGCAGACTGTGTGACCCCTTGCTCGAGCCAGCGACCCCTTACTCGAGCCAGCAACCTTGGGCTCAAGCTGGTGAGCCTTGCTCAAAGCAGATGAGCCTGCGCTCAAGCTGGTGACCTCGGGATTTCGAACCTAGGTTCTCCGTGTCCCAGTCCGACGCTCTACCTACCACCACCTGGTCAGGCTCATTATATACTCTTGCTCACTGTATCCATCTCTATGCCTTATAGGAAGGACTGAAGCATCCAGTTGTGAAGGTTGTACACTGCATACAGGCACCAAGCTCAGGGTGTGGGAGAGTGCAAATTCAAATCCATTCCGAGTTCTGGACACACTGCCCAGAACACACTGCCCACTTCCTCTTAGTAGCTTTCTTAATAAAATAACAATTATGCTATTAGTATGTCCCCACTCCACCACAAGGAGTATCTTCCTGGACTGGACAAGAGCCCTGTTTGCAAGAAGGACTCCTAGAAATCACAGTTGTCAGCTTAACTTTGACTCCTGATGAAAAGAGTGGTATAGATCATGAATTATTTTACAGGTCTGTGGGGATCAATATTCCAGTGTGTGTCAGTAGCATTAGATGGCTATTTTAAAAAGCATAGTATAAGAACCTAAATATAGGAGTATTACATAAACTAGAAAGAGATTTTCTTTCTATTATCAGCATTATTAATCGACCACTGAGAGAGAGTGGAGTAGGGCCAGCAGCGTCATGTGGTTGTGGAGAAGTGGGTGTGACCTGGAAAAGTCACAGTGATTCCAACAAGACCGCTTATCTGACTAAATACATACTTCATGTCAGCCACAAATTTGGTGTGATTGAGTATAATTTCAGAGACATTGAATAAAGGCTTTCCCACCTCTCTCTGGGCTCACCTTTTCCACAACACTCCTTTATTTGTTTGATTACGCCTAATGGTCTAAGACTCATATTTTCTACTTTGGCTTAAGGGTTCACTTACTGTTAGAACATGCAGATATTTCTGAGCTAGGGCTGACATTCACTAGGCATCAGCAGTTCTTTCAGAGAGCACAGAGAACACACTCTGATAGCGGGGCAATAAGGGATTCCAGAAGGTGTGTAGATACCAGTGAAATGGGAAAGAGTAGAGACAATTTCAGGTGCAATTTTGAGGGAAACCGACTCTATTCCAGTGGTTAAAATATCTTTATGTAATTAGCTGTGCAGAAGAAATGGTAATTTAACTTACAGATGAATGGGGGGGGGGTTGTTCCAGAGTGAGTTCTATTTCCATCCCTAACTAGCTTCCAAGCTTCAATTTCCTCTTCCACAAAAATGTACATGCCTAAAACATGCCAGGCACTGCTTTACATGAAACCCTGAGGATAAGAGTATCCATATTCTAAGATCGTTATGAGGAATAAATGAGGTAATCTTAAAATGCTTGCTCTGCACCTGGCACAGAATAAGAAAAATCTTATGAAGCAAGTCATCACGAGAATGATCCTTTAAGTTTGTAAATCCCTGCACAGTTTCCAAAACATTTCTACATCTGTTATCTCCTTAATTCTTAGGTGGAATCCACCAGATATTTAACGTCCCATTTTATAGGTGAAGAAACCGAGTGAGGCTTGGCACGATTCACTTGCTTGGTTGTACTTTCCACTGAAGAAGACGGCTGGCTGACATGTGGGTAAGTTGGCCAAATACTTTGTACTTATTCCTGGTCCCCACTTTATAGGTGGAGAAGTTCAGTAAGGCTGAGAGAGACTTTGATTTCCTTTTCTGAAACTTGTAGTGAAAAGATGCTTTTAAGAAAAGTATGAGCTGGTCATGTGCTTGTACATATTGCTAAAGGGGTAAAAAGAGTTATCTGACATGAAGAAGAGGGTGTTGGACAATTTAATCTCCAACAGGCGTAAGTTATCGTAAGGGTCTTGTTGCTCTCTCTCTTCACTTAGATATTGGAAAATTAAGGAAGGAAGACATAGACTGGAAATAAGAGATTTGACCTAACCAAAGTTCCTTGATACAGAGTTTGGAATCTCTTTCACTAGATATATTTAGAAATCTCAGATGGTCACCTAAGTTGGAATCCTATTCAGAGGTGAAAGTCTCAATCCAGGAAGAATCTTAACGTGTCCTCTTCCAAATCTCGTTGTATGATTCAGCAGACTTTTAGATGACTTAGAAGTAGGAGAAGAAAGTTCTAACATTACATTTGGTCCAATCATTTGTAACCAAACAAATATATACTTCAAAAGCAGCAAAAAATTAAAATGAATTTATTTCAAACATTACTGTTGCACACCAAGACTATGTCCCACCTCCTCCTGAATCAAACCTTTTCCATTGGTCAGACTATCCTGAGTTTTTCATTGGCTCCCTGGGAGAAGCATTTGCCAATATGGCAGAACAGTAGGCCTGTTGTAAAGGATTTTCAACTCTTTGCCAAGCTGAAAGACAATGGGACTAAAACTTGCTCATAAACAGTTTGTTGAAAACATACATGCCTTCTACCAGCCTTAAAATTTTGGTTCAAATTGAAACCTTCCTAGAATAACATGAAAAAAATCAGAGCCCATTCATGATGGTGTGTAACCTTGCAAAATTCTTGTTTTTAAATTCTGTAAAATACCATATGTGCCTTGTCAACTTGATGTGTATGTGTGAAAACACTCATCCATCCCTGAAACATGGCCGTTGGAGGGATAAGAAACAAAGACAACTACTTTGACTAAGGCTAAGACTAAGTCTGGGGAGAAGCTTAGGTGAGCAGGAGTACAACTATCTGCCTTCTATTTCATGGATATTGGTGTGGACACAATTTATAGAAGGCATTGAATTATTTTAATGACCTGCCATGTTCAAGAAATCGTTTTTGTGCCTTTGACTCAACTGATCGTTAGCAACATCATGACATTAAACATTACCAGAAAGCAAATGAGTTTGGACTCTTAAAAAAATCAATGTCATTTTAAAAAAAGATGAAGTTTTTAAGAATAGAATACACTAATTATATGGAACAAATGCAATCTTTTGGATACTGTTTTTTTTTTTTTTTTTTTACCAAAGGAGTATAACTTTTTTGTGTGCTTGAAATTTTTCAAAATAAAAAGTTGTGGGAAAAACCAAAACAATTCCAGCTCTAACTCTAAAAAAACAATTAGCTGGGATTATGTTTTGATGCTAACTCAGAGAAAGGGACTCACCTTGACACTTATTTCACAAGAAAACTGTACATTTTGGCAAAATGCTTGGCACAGTGCTTTATGGGCACTTAAATTATATATATTTTCTTAAGGGCTAAGATTTGAAACAGAGAAATTTACAGAGAGGATACAATTCCTGGTTATAAAACATGTTCATCAAGCTGATGCTTTAATTACAACTTCTTTGGAGTTCAGAGTATGTTGTCTTTATTAATCCCCCTTCAAAAGTTTGAGTCACCAAAATAAAGCTGCAGGATTTAGGCACAAGGAGTTTTCTCTTGAGCAGTATGGTATGTGAGGCCCTCTGCGCTATAGCTGCTGGAGTGCCTCCGGCTTTTCCAAGCCCAGAGCAGAGCCCAAGATTAGAGCAATGTGTATTTCAGGGTGCGTTTTTGCAGATGCTGTTTGGGACATGAAGACAAATATAGGAGTGTTTAAATGCTGAGGACAAAGTGGAAACTACGCCGGGGAAGGAAAGCATTCCTGGTAGAAGTCTAAGTTAACTTTGATGTGTAATGACCCTATGGCTTTACTCCTGAGCAGTACACACAGGGGGTGTGTATGGGGCTGTCTTCACAAAATGACGTGGCGGTGTCTTGAGAGTGGGGGAGGTCTTGGAAGACTGAGATTTCTTCTGGACATCAAAGAGGAATGATGAAGGGAAACAACCCAAGGCAGACGGACGCAGTCATCTTGATATTCGTGAATAAGAAAGCAGAGTCTATTCAGATCTGTTCCCTCCTCCTTCCCTTTACCGAACCAGCACTAAGCAGGTTCCCCAAGATGCTTCATCATTCCCTGTGATTTGCTGTCCGGGCTCTTTTCTGCTGCGCCCGGAACCCGCGTTCAGCAATTCTCTGGTTGAATCGTGCACTGCCAGCCCCTCCGAGACCCTCCATGAGGCAGTCAGCACCCCTCTGCGCTCACACCCGTCCCGGGCTGCGCTGTGGGCAGCGGGTAAGGGAGCCAACTAGCGGAAAACTTCCTTGCGGGAGATGACTGGGGTCTCCCCGCTTCCCCAGACCCCTCTCGCCAGGCCACACGGCTTTCATTAAAGTGGTGCCGCAACGGTTGCAGGTTCTGAGCTGCAGAGACCCTGCGACCCGCAGCCACGCCTCCCCGGCACGGACCTGCGTCCCACGGAGAGCGCGGGGGACGCCACCGCTGGCCCGGAGCTGCTGGCGGGCTCCGCCAGTGCAGGGCGACTTTGCGCCACGATGCTTTGTTTTCCTGCCGCAGGAACCCGAGGCGGGCTGTTTCCACCAGACTTGACCGGCCCGCAGCAGTAGCTATGGAAGTTGTGGCGGCTCAGAGCGAGAAGGAACCGCTTGGGGCGGCGTCTTTTTTGGATGCTTTTTCTCTGCACAGACTTCTTCTCTCCTTCTCGGGGTAAGTGGAACCTAGTTTGCAATAACAAAGGCGTAGCATTGAAGCTGATGAAAGGGGACGGCAGTAACACAAAAGGTTAATGTGCTAAGTTGCTTTACTTGGTGTTTGTGTGGCGGGGTCCCCCTTAACCTCCTCCCACCCCAACAGTCCATTCCAAATACTCTGCAGTTCAGAAGTTGGACTTGATTCAGGCTACCTCGGGGAGGGGGTGCTGGGATTATTTAATTAATTGATTATTTTGAGTTGTATCCCTCCCCAACTTTTGTCTACATTCTGAGAAAGCAGAAACTGAAGGTGAGAAAAAGCCCCAAAGGTGGTGGTTGTTGTTGGTGGTGGGGTGGTGGTCGGGGTGTGGGGAGAAGCACCCAGTGGTTTAGCAGAGAGGTGATCTTCAGGGCCAATGCAAGTCTTGACCCCACAGGAGGACTCTGCACCCCGATCCTTCTCCGTCACCCTGTAGATCCATTCCAAACCTCTCCAGCTTCCAAGGAACCTGCCTGCCGATGCTTTTCTGGGAGGGTTCTCCAGATCCTGATACAACTGTTATGAAAAACTGCAAACTGTCTCGTACACAGGGGATGCTCAATAAATGTTTGTTGATCGGCTGAATGATGCACCCTAAGGCTTTATTTTGTGTCTCAGAAATGTTCCTTGGACAGTGAACTAATTCCCTGATGTAGACCCCAGGGCATAAGGCTAGTCCAACTCATTTTTCAATGAAGGGGCTGGAGTCTCAGATAACATCATGTTTAGATCTTCATTACCCAAAAGAACCCATGAGACAGACAGCTAGCTTTAGGGGCAGATCCATGGGCCCACTTGGGTTTGCATCTCCCCGTTGTGACCTTGGGCATTCATGTTCCTTTATCTCTGAGCTTTGATCTTCTCACCTGTAAAATGGGACCAGTTAGAGCTTCCTCAGAGGAAAGATCTGGGAAGATGCACGGAGAGAAGCATGAGAAGGTAAGGGGTGCATTCGATGGATGTCGGTCTTACATCCCCGTCCGCAGAGGATTTCGGACAGAGGTTATCTTTCTCTGTGGACACCTCTCTGACTGGGATGCAAGTAAGAACTCAGCATCGCAGGGACCAGGCTGGAGCCCTCCGGTCCATGAGGAGTTAAGGAGAAAGCAGAGCGAGGTCTGGAGCCATTCTCAGGAGCTTACAAGCAGTGTGCCCTTGGGTTCTGGAGCAGAATTTACACACATACAGATGTCTCTGCTGGCGTGGCTACAGAAGCAGAAATTCCTTGTTTGTCTCATTTCCGTGTCCCATCATCCTCTCTGCCTTCTAGTAGAGGGAAGCAAAGTGTGGGGACAGAGTCCTAGGGACGGTGGCTCTGAAGTGCCCTGGGGAACCTGAGCCTGCCCAGAAGGTCTGAGGACTCGGGTGGCATTGTCAGATTGGTACCAGTTTGTTTTTTTTCTGAACAAGGGTCTGCCGAGAACTCCGGACTTCTACCTGACAGCCTGTAGTGTCAGTGACAAAAGCACTTACCAACCAACCCTTCCCACAGATGACAGGGGAACCTCTCTGGATCTTGCCTTGGAACTCATAAACCTGGGTGTGACAGTGGGGGATAGATGATAAGAAAGATGCTGACAGTCTTTCTGTCAGAAGCCTCCAGGTGCCCAACCGTGGCACGCAGTTCAGAGAGCAGCTCCCAGGGTAGGGGTTTCGGACCACAGCAGGCAGGCTCAGGAACGAGCTGGGCAGTCTCTTTCTTTTGTAAGTGAAGGCAATGACAATCTAACCCCGCCTCAGGCAGTAGACAGTAAGCTCCTTGAAGGCGAGGTCAATGCGAACCTTGTTCTTGCACCTCGTGCAGTGATGGCACATAGAAAGGGTTCAAGGTATACGTGGACCGGACAGTGAGCGGACAGTAGTAACTTAAACTACGTCTTGTCCAGCCCCGCTTTAGGCAGTTCATGCTTTCCCTTCGCAAGTATTTCTTGAGCACGTACTAAGTGCAAAGCTCCGTTGCTGGCCCCCAGAGTAATGGCTAAACATTGTTCAGATGGGTACTTCTAGTGGCCAGTTCAGCACCATCTCAGTCCACTCGGTGGTTCTGGAGACTTGGGTCCCACACAAGCCCTCGTGTAGCTTCAGGCGGGGCAGTGAGAGTGGGGGGAGGGGAAATGCGCCAGGTTTAGCCTCTTTCCGGGGACAGGTCTGGAGGCCCTTCGCACCTGTACCGGCTGGGCCCTCGGACTCCCGGGGCCACCGCTTCCCGGAGCTGCCAGGTCTGAGCAGCTCCGCTTTCCTCTGGGGCGTCCTCTCCAGCCTCTTTCCGGCCTCGGCCTCGGCCAGGCCGAGCTGCAGGTAGCTGGGGAAGGGACAGGGCTGCGCCTGGGGAGCGAGCCTCCCGGCGGGGAGAGCGAGGCCGATGCGGAACGGTCCCAGAACAAAAGGCTCATGGCTGGCACCGGTCTCCTCCGAACGCACCGGGGACGTAGGTTCGGGGCGCAGGCGGGAGAAGCTGGCGCGGGAGGGGAATGGAGTGAAAAATGAAGTGAGAAAAGAAGGGGGGTGCGCCCAGGGTGGGAGCCGTGACAAGAGGTGACCCCAGGCAGCTGTCTGCGGCAGGGCCACCGCGGCTGTTCCTCCGCCTCCCGCAGCGCCTGCTAGGCAGCCGAGCGTGTCTCCGGCTGCAACTCCACGAGCGCGCCGCGGCCGCCCCCACGCCCGCCCGCGGAGCCAGTAAGTACGGCGCGCCCGCCGCCCCGCCCCAACCCGCCCCGCCGCCGCGGGCAACTGGTCCTCCCTCCGCCCGCCGCTGCCTGGGCTCAGGCGCCCGGGGCAGAGCTCCGGCCCCGCGCCTCCGCCGCCTCCAGCTCTCCAGTCCCGGCGAGGCTTCCGCAGCGCCGAGCGGGGAGGGTCCCCTCGCTGCGCGCTCCCCTCGCGCCGCGCCACCCTCACGTCCAATGGCTTTCGGGGGTGGAGAGCGGGGGGCGTCGCTGGAGGGCTAGGAAGCACCGCCGGGGTGGGGCGTGTGCGCTCTGCGCCACCGAGCCGGGCTGACGTGCCTGCCCGAGCACGCGCCCGGGCGAGTGTGTGCGAGTGTGTGCATGCGGGAGTGTGTGCACACGCGCCTTCGGGGGCTGGAGTGACACTGCAGTGGGCTTCTCCTGCGCGCAGGCCCTCCGGCTGCTCGGCCCCCGACCTGCTGGCACCGCCTCTGGGCAGCTTGGCGCTTTCGTCTTCACGAGCCTCCCTCTTCATCCTCCCCTCGTGGACCGTACTTTACCTTTTCCCCAGAGGGCTGCTGCCGGCCACCCCTCAACCAGTGCAAGCACCCAAGCCGTCTCCAGTTCCCTCCCAAGCCAGTGTTTTCCACTTGTCTTTCCCTGGGGTTCCCCCATGAGCCAGTCCCTCATCCTTGGAGATTGTTTTGTTGGACTGCTGTACGGAGGCGTGTAAGCTTGAGGACTTTATTATTCCTATTTTTATTCTTTTCATTTCCTCCCCATCTGGGCAACGGAGCAATGAAATTTCCAATCGAGACTTCAAGAAAACAGGTGAACTGGGATCCTAAAGGTTGGTATTTCCTACTTTTGTCTGCCTCGCCCTGCCTCCACTCCTGCGCGTCCGTGAGTGGAAGCGCTCTTGCTCCTGGCAGCGTGTGTCCTGAGGCAGAAAAATGAGCCTGGGAACTGCAGCGCGGGTGGGAGGAGGGCGGAGGCAGCGCGGGTTCCAAACCCAGATAGTGCCTGTCATGATCACATAGTCATTGTCCCTCCTGGATTGTTTCAAAAATCTATTTAAAGATCCACCAAGCCGGCTGTTTGGCTTGAAATTGCACCAAGTGTCGGTATTTGCTTTTGACTTTGTGTGTGCAGTCTGTGCATGTGTGTATGTGTGTGTGTCCTTTGTTTCTGGTGATCTTTGTCTCTCTGGCAGATGGGTGGGGTGCTTCCCCGTGGACCGAGGGCTGCGCTGCCTGCCCTGGGTGTCCTCGGTGGGAAAGGTTTCCTGGCAGCAAGTGGGACTCAGATCTGCAGCAGCGGTCCCTGGAGGTGGCCCTGCTGGTTGGGCATGTGTGGTAATGGAGCCCAGGGGGCCTTTCCCAGTCTTCACTCAGTCTTCTTACCCAACCCAGCAGCTAGTTTGGCTCTGGTCTGAGGAGAAGGAAGAGGGGGTAGTGGTTTGTGAATAGGGTGGAGCTAGAAAGGACTGAGGAGGGGGCAGCACAAACAGTAGTGTGCTTGACAAGCTCCTAAGAATGTTGGCTCGTGTTTCCTCCACGCCAAAGATGAAGTCAGATTTGTGTGTGCCGAGCCCGCCACTGTGTCTGTAATTAGCATACAGATGCGAAGGCTCCTCCTGAGGTCCCGTGGGAGCAGAGCAAGTTGAAAGCTAGTGTCCAGTTTTGACAAGAATGCTCTTTACTTTGCCTGTTATCTGAAGACTGTTTTCGACTATGACATACCTCTGTGTGTATTGGCGCTGAAATTTGTTTTTTTTTTGTTGTTGTGTGTTCAGTGCATTTTTTTTTTCTCCAGACTGGAAAAGAGGAACCCGCCCATTTGTTAAGTAAATGTCTTATGAATTGACTGGCTATTGAAGAGAGAGTGAAGAGAGATATTGCCTATTTTCAACACTGAGGCTATTATACCTTAAATATGACCCACACCTTCTCTTTTGTCTCTGGATCTCTGGAAGTATGGAAGTGTGCCTGGGCTTAAAAAAAAAAAAAAATCCCTGCATAACATATTTATTGAATACCTACTACATACCAACTGCTGTCCCAGGTACTGGAGATGCAGTTAGAACAGCACGGACGGAAGCTCTGCCCTTTATTTGTAGGGAGACAGACCTAAACCCAACAGAGGCATGCAGAACGACAAGTTTCCGTATGTTCAACGAAGGGGAGCTGAAGCATTTTAACCAAGTGTCTGATAGAAGAGATTGACAAGGATCAGGGGACATGGGTGGTGAGGGAAGGTGGTCAGATTTGTACTGAGACCTGGAGGATATAGAGGGATTATTTGACTTACGAGAATTGTTGCAGAAGAGAGAACAGCAGGTGCAAAGGCCCTGGAGGCAGAAGGAGCCTGTGTATTTGAGGAGCTTAAAGGAAGTTTCTATGGCTTGAGCAGAAAGCAAGGGAGTGTGTATTTCGAAGTATGACTGGGGGATCTATAGGTTCAGACCCCAAAGCCTCATGTTCTTGCCGGTAGGGTGTGATTGTGGCACGCAGAAAGAATATAGTCTTTATCTTTTAAAATTCTTTCTTTCTTTATTTTTTAAAATTGATTTTAGAGAGGCAGGGATGGTAGAGAGAGAGAGAAACACCAATCTGTTCCTTTATGTACTGTGACCGGGGATCAAACCCACAACTTTTGTGTATTTATAGTCTTTATCTTAAGCCACTGAAGGGTTTCCAGCTGAGGAGTGACATGATCTAAACTAAGCTCCACAACAAGCGCTGCGTAGCTCTTGTGGATGCGGAGGGCCGGAACCAGGGTGGCGGGGACCAGGAGTGAAGTGGATGGAGGACAAGGAGTCTACAGGCTTTGAGTGAAGAATCTGTGGAGGTGGAGGAATTGGGATGACTGGGGCAGCAGCTGGGGCGGGACCAGTCTGGAGGGGAAGCTCATGAGTTCTGTCCAGGGCTTGCTCAACGGGAGATGTCCCTGTGTTAATGAAGAGGTGTGTCAAGTGGGCATTTGTCTGAAGAGTCAGGGCGGGATCTTCAAGGAACTCTGATAGGGGGGGTCTGTGGGGCTGCCTTTGTGAAACTTGCCTTGGCTTTTAACATATATTCCTATATGATGATCATTATATTGTATGCATTTATGTCACTGATAAACACAGATGGGACCCCACATGTTAGAGCCTGACCCAGGGAGGAAGCAAGCAAGCAGCACCTTCGGTCACAACCACTGGTGCTGAAAGTGAACAGACCCTAATAAAAATAACAACATTGAATGAGAAATCATTGCATGCCAGGTGTTTTATGCACATTATTTCCAACAGTCATTCTCATAACACTCATCTGGTGATAGAAGTGTTATTGTCCCCATCTGACACCTGATTGCCATCAGGACGCCACTGAGCTGCCTTCATGCAAGATTGTTCCTGAAGGTGGGGGTGACAATAGTCTCTCCTAGCCAGGAGGGTATAGGCAGGAAGGGAGTGGGAAGTGAGGGTGACATATCTCACAGCTGTATAGAACCGTATGCCAGGCGCTATGTGGTGTTTTACATGCATTAAATAAATAAATTATTAATCAGTGATTATTTAATTATAAGGTTCACTTAATCTTATTTGTATCTAATCTTATAGTAACCTACTATCCCTATTTTGCAGTTGAGGGAACTGAGTGACTTGCCCAAGGTTACACAGATAGTAGATGGTGGGGTTGGACTAGAAAATGGGCCCTTAAACACTCTTCAATGCTATCTCTTAAGTTACTGGGGCCTCTGGCTCTTACCCTGTGAGGTTCCCAGAGCTCAGGGACAGGAGAAGCTTGTTTCCAGGAGAAAGAGAGAAAGAGAGGAGGGAAAAGAGGAATAGCAGGAGGAGGAGGAGGAGGAGGGGGGAGGCAGGCAGATGGTGAATCAACCTTTCCCACAGATTCCTTTCTCTCCTAACCCCTCTGGCTAGAGACAGTCTCTACGAGGTGGACCAGTCACTGGCCCCCAGACAGAGTTTGGGTCTGCCCTTTGGAGGGTTGCATTTACACAGGCCGAGTGTGTTTAGCAGGACAAAGAAAAAGAGAAAGCTAACATCAGGCCAGGAAAGTGTAGGGACGGTTTACACGAAACGAAACGGGCTGTAGGCTTTGGGGATTCACAGATTTGAACTTTAGGTGGAAGCACTTCGAGACTGTGGAAGGAAGTTGTAATTATGATGTTTTGCTTATAGCCCCATTACCTGACGATTTAATGTTTTAGCACAAAGTGAATGTGGATTGAGAACAGATTGGTTTTGATTGCACTTGGGCGAATTAAGCGAAACACCATCAAGAGGGTTAGGTGTAAAAATAAGACCTAGAGGTAAAATTATTCTCTGGTGAGCTCTGGCCTTCCTCCCGTTGTAAAGCTAAGCCTTTAACAAATAGTCGCTGTTTGTGTAGGACCTTCAGAAGAGTAGATTGACACTAAGTTTTAACTTCCATAATAGAATTTATTTGTATTATAATTTGCTGGGATGACTTGATGATTTTCTGCTAAAAACTGGGATTGGCTTGCTGGCTTTCTGTATGTTAAGGGCTTTTAAAAGCCAGTAAAATTAGCAAACAATATTCACACAATCTGAGAGAAGCAGCTCAATATTGTTCAAAAAACTCTGGATCTGAGTGCAAAAGAGTTTGTAGAATGAGCTGTGGCGGTAATAAACCGTGTGACCTTGGGCTGCTCATTTAGTCCCTTTGGGCTTCACTTCCTCCTACACACAAGGGAGACATTGACATGGCCTCTTTGACCCCATTTCTTCAACTTCCCCCCTTGATCTGACCTTTGGGCCACTTGGCTTCCTTCTGTTCCTCATATAGAGCACACTCGTTTCTCTCTCAGGGCCTTTGCACTTGCACTTTCCATAGCTGATACTGCATGTTCATATGGCTGATTGTTTTCCACCTTTTGAATCTCAGCTCCAATGTCTGCTCATTAGTAAAGGGCTTCCTTGTGTCTTCCAAAGACCTTTCCTCTTCTTTCCCTGCCCTGTCACTTATATCACCTGTTCAGCGGTCTTCCTGGCACTTGTCATGATCTGAAGACACTCATGCGTCCTCGCTAGCGTGTGAGCGCCATGAGTAGGAATTTCCCTGCCATAACCCCAGTGCTCAGAGAAGTGCCTGGCACGTAGTAGTAAGTAACTCAGTAACCTTTCGCTGAATGGATGGGTGGATGGAGGATGGATTGGAGAGGGCCTCCAAGGTGTCAAGCGGGATGGGAATTCCAGGATTCCTCTAAGCTGCAAACGGCAAAGTACCAATAAGGAGAAGGGAAGTCTGTCTCAAAGGACACCAGTGTTGCCTCTGCCTTGCAGGCTCCCAGCACACTCTTCCTTCTGTTCCTGGTCACCAGGAGTGAAGGGCCTGGTTGGGCACGAGGTGGGGGCGGTAGGTGAGCCAGCAGACACGTGCTTGGTGCCTAATGAATAGTCTGGCTCCTGTTGTCCATTGGTGTGGGGCTGCAGAGCGGAGACGTGATTTAAAGCTGCATTTTTAGTGCACACTCTAATACAAAATTCCAGAGAGCCCCGTATTGTATGTGTGTAGTGCCTTTCAGTTTACAGAACACTTTTTTACAAACTATCTCACTCGTTCTTTAAGCAGCCCTCTTTTTTTTTTTCCTTTTTGTCAGTTTTGGAGTTCTAGATTTACTGTTGGCAGTAGAAGGAGTAAATGACTGATTTGGGGGTCCGTGGCGGCAAACGGGCAGAGCTGGGGCCAACCCAGGCCTCTTGATGCTCGTGTCCAGGCAGTTTCTCTCAAATGTCCCTTCCTCTCAAGTCGTTGCTCGTTGCACACTCTTCCGTTCCTCCTTATTCAGAATGTAGTAGAGGTTTCTCTGAAAGACTGAGAGGAAAAAGGCTCTCAGTCGATCGCTGAGTCCTTAGTGGATGGCTGTCTCCTGCAGGACGTGTTTGCACCGGCCTCACCCATCCAGGAATTCAGGTGGAGACTCTGGGATCCCACTTCTCTCCCCACTCAGAGGAGATGTCAGTCCCTCGCGAATGTGAACCGTGCTCAGCTTGCAGGGCCGCTCGACTGCTATCTTTATTAATGTGTTTCTAATTTATATAGCTTAGGTTTTCTGGAAAGGAAGTAACTGTTTGGATTTAATATCCCACTTTCAGGAGATCAGCTTTCCAAATGGGATGATTAATGTGCCAACGTCACCACACTCATCCTAGAAAGTCCAGGGGAATGATGTTCCAGAGACTCTCTGAGCCAAGACTCGGATCAGGTCTCTATTCCAGCGGCGTCTAGGGGAGCTTCAGCATCTTTGGTCAATCCCAGTGATTTCTGGGTAGAATTAAGACTAGGGAGGGAGATTTTTATTTTATTTTACCCATTTCCAAAACATCTGGGCTTTGGCTCTGTGGTCGTCTGCTCAGACTGTCATAACAAAGTGCTATAGACAGGGTCGCGTGAACAACAGAATTTCTTTTCTTATAGTTCTGGAGATTGAAAGTCCAAGATCCAAGATTGGTGGGGTTGATGTGTGGGGAGGGCTCTCCTCTTGGGTGACAGATGGCCACCTTCTCGCTGTGCGCTCACATGGTGGAAAGAGTGTGCTCTGGTGTCTCTTCCCTGCTCTTAAAGGGCACCAGCCCTATTGATAAGGGCCCCACCCTTATAATCTCATTTAATCTTAATTACCGCCTAAAAACCTTCTTTCTAATACCTTAAACCTACATCAGGGGTTAAGGTTTCAACATGAGTTCTTTGGGACACATGATTTAGTCCATAGCAGTCTCTAGATGAGTATTATCTTAAATCAGAAGCACTTAAAAAATTCAATCCATATCTTGTCCCAAGTTGGGAAACTTCAACAACCCCAACTGAGATGTGGGGTAAAGTGTATCTAATATAGGTGCGGAGCTAGAGACTTACTGTTGGCAAGAGAAATGATTTTTATTTTTTGAGATAGTGGATTCCTTTTACTTTTAGTCCACGGGGAATTATGGAAGGAGTGTTCATTGATGCAGCAGAGGGAAGCCATTTTATTGATAGTGATGAGGAGTTTCAGCTTGGTCAGCTCCCTTAGCTGACGTAGCGAGGTGCATACAGGTGACTCTTTTTTTTTTTTTTTTTTACTGTATGTAGACACTGTCCTAAAGGACACTGACTGTGTGACCAGACAGGGTTAGAGTTGATTGGGAGCTCAGACTTGGTTACGGAGTCTACCTAAACATGGTGCCAGATGGAGAGGTGGTGGAGATGCCCAGGTGGCAGATTTCTTACGGAAGAGAGAAAAAAGATGTTCAAAGTCAACCTGCTTAGTCTTACTTCTACCCTGAAGTCCCTGGGGCTGGCGAAAGGATGAAACTCCCCTAGACACCACTAGAGAAGAAGCAGATCTTAGCTCAGCCTTTGGAGCATCGTATTCTTTCTGGAGGTCAAAGGGCCCATCGCCTTTGGGCTCCGGTCCTAGTGATACTCTCAGTGGAAACCTTGCTGTTTTTCTGTGTCAGGCTTATTACTGTTACCCAGAGTGGAGAAACAAACATCTCATGTTTACTTTCTAGAACATTAATTTGTGATTTACAGACAAAGTTTGAGATGCATTTCTCCCTCGTAAGTGTTGGAACTGATTGCTCTGAATGGAAATGAAGTCAGACTTTCTGACCCTCTGTTGTAGCTGAGGTGGGGGTGTGGGCCTGAACCAGGGGCAAGGGAGGGGTGGTGACTTGAGGAATGTACCCTCTTCCTTCTCCGTTCTCAGAGCCGGGGGAGCTGCGGAGCTGGGCATAAGAGGTTGTATGGAGGAGTAAGTGGGGAGGGTGTCAGGGCACTCAGTTTCCATACTGCCAATAACTGTGATGCCATTACTTCTCTTTTCCATGGAGGACATTTTGAAGCACAGGGGAATGGTGGAAAAACATAAGATCTGGAGAGTTAACCACTGTCATACATAAACCATGTGATCACATTGAACTTAACCTTGCTTTTCTATTCCTCCTTTCCTTCCTTCCTTCCTTCCTTCCTTCCTTCCTTCCTTCCTTCCTTCCTTCCTTCCTTCCCCTTCTTTCCCCTTCCTTCCTTCCTTCCTTCCTTCCTTCCTTCCTTCCTTCCTTCCTTCCTTCCTTCCTCCCTCCCTCCCTTCCTTCCCCCTTCCTTCTTCCTTCCTTCCTTCCTTCCTTCCTTCCTTCCTTCCTTCCTTCCCCCTTCCTTCCCCTTCCTTCCCCTTCCTTCCTTCCTTCCTTCCCTCCCTCCCTTCCTTCCTCCCTTCCTTCCTCCCTCCCTTCCTTCCTCCCTCCTTCCCTCCCTCCCTCCCTCCCTTCCTTCCCCCTTCTTCCTTCCTTCCTTCCTTCTTTCCTTCCTTCCCCCTTCTTCCTTCCTTCCTTCCTTCCTTCCTTCCTTCCTTCCTTCCTTCCTTCCTTCCTTCCTCCTCCCTCCCTTCCTTCCCCCTTCCTTCTTCCTTCCTTCCTTCCTTCCTTCCTTCCTTCCTTCCTTCCTTCCTTCCCCCTTCCTTCCCCTTCCTTCCCCTTCCTTCCTTCCTTCCTTCCCTCCCTCCCTTCCTTCCTCCCTTCCTTCCTCCCTCCCTTCCTTCCTCCCTCCTTCCTCCCTCCCTCCCTCCCTTCCTTCCCCCTTCTTCCTTCCTTCCTTCCTTCTTTCCTTCCTTCCCCCTTCTTCCTTCCTTCCTTCCTTCCTTCCTTCCTTCCTTCCTTCCTTCTTTCCTTCCTTCCATCCTTCCTCCCTCCCTTCCTTCCTTCCTTCCTTCCTTCCTTCCTTCCTTCCTCCCCCTTCCTTCCTCCTTCCTCCCTCCCTTCCTTCCTCCCTTCCTTCCTCCCTCCTTCCCTCCCTCCCTTCCTTCCTCCCTCCTTCCCTCCCTCCCTCCCTCCCTTCCTTCCTCCCTTCCTTCCCCCTTCCTTCCTCCTCCCTCCCTCCCTCCCTTCCTTCCCTCCCTCCCTCCTTCCCTCCTTCCTTCCTTCCTTCCTTCTTCCTTCCTTCCCCCTTCTTTCCCCCTTCCTTCCTTCCTTCCTTCCTTCCTTCCTTCCTTCC